>NW_025214527.1:42461-45424 GCF_004010195.1 Chiloscyllium plagiosum | reverse complement strand
AAGCTGGGTGCTCATTATGCCCATGAGGTTTCTTTCTTCCACTGCATTGAATCAAACTTTCCTTGATTGGTGTCCATCCTATCTGCTGCACTAGCTGATTTGAGTTTGTATCTTAAATGAATAGATTCCATTGATCTCCTGTACCAAATTTTTATCTTCTCTTCTTCGGAGTGAGCTGTTTTGCTTCTGCACCTCTTCTTCACTTACCATCTGAATGGCTTTCTCTAAAATTAGGTCTTCTTTGAACTAGAATAAATTTGAGAAAGGCTCATCAATAAACCAAACAATAATTTGGTTTCTTATGAATTCAAGTAACTATAACCACATCTCTCCACTAACCTATAGAGTCATACAACACGGAAACAAACCCTTTGGCCCCATACTGATCAGCTGTTCCAATCTGTCCTATTTTGCCAGCATTTGGCCCATATTGCTCTAAACCTTCTCTATTCATGCATGAAAAAGTTACCTCTCAGGTCCTTTTTAAATCTTTTCCCTCTCAACTTAAATCATGCCCTCTAGTTTTGGACTCCTCTATGCTAGGAAAAAGACCTTGGCTATTCACTTTATTCACAGCCCTCATGATCTTATTAACCTTTATAAGGCCACCCCTCATCCTCTGATGCTCCAGGGAAAATATGCTCAGCCTATTCAGCCTCTCCCCATAACTCTAATCCTCCAACCCCGACAACATCCTTGTAAATTTTTTTCTATACTGTCTCAAGTTTAACAACATCCTTCTGATAGAAGGGGGTGACCAGAAATGCATGCAGTATTCTAAAAAGTGATCTCACCAATGTCCTATACATTCACCAAATAACATCTCAACTCCAAAACTCAATGCACTGACCAATGAAGCCAAGCGTGCCACGTAGGAGAAAGTGGGGACTACAGATGCTGGAGATCAGACTCGAGAGTGTGGTGCTGGAAAAGCACAGCAGTTCAGGCAGCATCTGAGGAGCAGGAGAATCGATGTTTCGGGCATAAGCCCTTCATCGGGATGAAAGGCTTATGGCCGAAACGTCGATTCTCCTGTTCCTCGAATGCTGCCTGACCTGATGTCCTGTTCCAGCACCACACTCTTGACAAGTGTGTCAAATGCTTTCTTCACCACCCTGTCTATCTGTAACACCACTTCCATGGAACTGTGCACCTACACCCCTAGGTCTCTTTATTCAGCAACACTCCTCAGGGCCTGCCATTAACTGTAGAAGTCCTACCCTGGTTTGTCTTACCAAAATGAAACACCCCACATTTATCTAAATTAAACTGCATCTGCCACTCTTTGGCCTACCTGATCAAGGTCCAATTTTATTCTGAGATAATCTTTTCCACTGTCCATTATACCTCCTATTTTGGTGTCAGTATTATTAATTATTGATGATTTCATTAATAATGTATGGATTCACCTGAATGTGGCAGTCTTTTAATGGATCTAACTTGTTTCAGAATTTTATTACTTATGTTGAAATAATTGTCAAAGGTGTTCAAAATCTCTTTGAATTTCTATGTTATCCTCTTCTTCAGAAATTCAATTTTGTGTTCTACCCAGATCTGAAATTGCTTCTTAATGTGGTCAGGTATTTTATCTTCCCTAAAGATTTTTTAAAATCCATAGTAAGAGCAATTCTCCTGAGCTTTGCTGCTGTACTGGAACATTTTCTCAGACCTTGTGACTGTAACAGAGGCTTTCCCACCTTTGATGGTGGAAGGAAGATTTCCGATTCTTTGGAAGCTCACTTGGACTCCAGCCGCATCCTAATTTGTTTATAAAGCCCCCAATGCTTATCTGCTATAGGAGGCTTGGTTAAAGTTTTCCAAAGCTCTCCTCTCCCAGAATATATGCAGACTTTTCTTTCATTCCCTTCTTGATGTACGTTTTCCAGTCCTACCTTTTGTGTGCTATGATGGCAACACCCAAATGTAGCTGTTATTTACTGCCCTTTCAGCCTGAATTATTGCATAGTTAAGGTTTCTGTGTTGTACGAGGAATTTTGGATTTGACTCCATAATGTTTGGGCAGCTCAAATCTAGAATCCTACAGACCATGACCTTGTAATGTAGCCAGTATGTAACTGCAGATTTCTTCTGTTCCTGTTCCTGCTCCACATAAGGTCAGAAGTGGGGGTGTTCACCAATATTGGATATCTTTCAACACCACTTGCAACTCCTCAGATACTGAAGAACTCCATGTCCAAATACAGAAAGACTTGGACAATATCCAAGCTTGGGCTGAAAAGAGGTAAGAGTGACATTTGCACCACACAAATGCAATGATTATTTCCATTGAGAGAATCTAACGACTGTCCCTTGACACTCAATAGCACTGTCTTCACTGAAACACTCACTATCAACATTGTTGGGGTTGGCATTGGCCAGAAACTGAACTAGACTAACCATACAAATAGAGTTGCTGCAAGCACATGTCAGAGGCTTGGAATACTGCAGTGAGTAACTGACCTTCTGAGCTCTAAAGCCTGGCCACCATCTGGAAAGCTCAAGTCTGGAGGATGATGGCATACTCCCCAAATGCCTGGATGATTGTCGCTCCAGCAACACTCATGATATTTGACACTAGCCAGGCCAAAGCTGTGCGCTTGATTTGCACCACAAGCATCCACTCTCTCCACCACTGACTTGCTCAGTAGCAGCAGTGTATACCATCAAAAAGATGGACTGCATAAAATCACCAAAGCTCCCCTGACAGCACATTCCAAACCCACAACCATTTTCAAACAGAAAGACAAGGGCAGTAGACACGTTGGAGTATTATTACCTGTACATTCCCCCCCTCCCCGTCACCATCCTGAATTGAACATATATCACTGTTCCTTCATGTTGTTGGGTCAAACTCCTGGAATTCCGCATGTAACAGCATGGTGAGCCTACAGTACATGGACTGCAGCAGTTCAAGAAGGCAATTCACCACCACCTTAAGGGCAATTAGGGATGGACAATAAATG
>NW_025214527.1:22303-30013 GCF_004010195.1 Chiloscyllium plagiosum | reverse complement strand
GACCGTGCAGAGGACATCATGTTTGTAAATACCCACTGTCCTGCCAGAAGCCACAGTTTCTTCATTTAGAAACAGTTAGCCATTTTCCACCGTCTTCAGGTGTCAACGTAAAAGAAAGGATGGCCTCTCGGGTAAAGGTCATCCCCTTCATCCAGGATTCAAGTCACCCTCCCCCTCATCACTCTCCATTGCCAACCAACCACGTCAAAATATGCTGTGCGTACTGAGAGCAATATGACCCTTGGAAATATCAGGGAGCAGATCAGCAGGGAGATGGAGCAACTCTTCCCTTCTGAATAGGTTAGAGTGAACTCTCCAATACACACTGTCTCAGTAAGTCCAGTAACCGATCTCCATTTCAATGCAATTGTGCCTTCCAGTCTTCCTGAAAAAGTGGACAGAGTGAACATCACGTTATGTTCAATCTGCTGAACTATTATCCATTGACTTTATTTGTTTATGACTATTTCCAAATTCTCCACCTCTTGACAATTTAATTTCCTGCTCAGCTTAATGTCATCGCCTTAAATGTCTCCAGTCGTTTTGTTTCCACTCCACCCTTTCGCTCAGTTTGTAAATAGCTGAGGACCCAAAACTAGTAACTATTTGGCTCCACCTGTTACATTCTGTCAAACTGCTTAAGACTGATTCATCCCGGGTGCTTGCTTCCTATTAAATAAACAGTCCTCCCCCATTCCTGTGTAACAAATTCGAAGGGCTGAATAAGAACGAGGAGCATCGGTCGGCAATTCAGCCCCTCGAGCCTAAGCCGCCATGTAATACAATCATGGCTGTTGTCGTCTCAGCCTGGCTTCCACTTTCCTGCTCGGTCTCCATCACCGTCATTTACTCAAGTCCTCAGCATTCCCCACTCTGTGACCGTCCGTTACACAGCTTCACAATCCTTTGAGAGAAGTGTGTTATCCTCACCCCTGTTTTAAGTCTTTTCTGCCTTATTCGAAAACGCCACATGAGGAAATATATTCTCCACATCTTCATTGACAGTCACTTTTAGCATGTTACATATCTCAATGAGATCTCTCATTCTTCGAGACTCTAGGGAATATTGGCCTTAACTGCTCAATCAGTCTTCATAAGATAAGCTTCTCATCTCCGGAATTTGTCTCGTGAACTTTTTTCGGAACAGTCTCCAATGAACTACATTCCTACGGCAGTCAGGGCTACGAAAATCTACATAGCACTCTAGTCACAGTTTCACTGCTGCCTTGCAGAGTTGCTACAATTCTTCCCTGGTTTGATTCTCGCTCCTTTTTACCAATCAATGTTGATGTGCCACATGACTTTCTCATGAGCTGCTGCACCCTCATGCCAGTTTTCTGTGTTATGCACAAGGATACCAGATCCATCTGCACGTAAACACCAATACGTTTCTCTCCATTTACCTGACAAGTTGCCTTTCTCTTCTTCTGATCCAAATAGATGGCCCCACATTTATTCACGCTGAATTTTATCTGCCAAATTTTGGCCCATCCCATTACTTTAAACTATTCACGTCCATTTGTGAGTTTTTGACATCTCCATTGCATCTGGCTACTTTTCCACCTGTTTCAGTTCCATATAAAAAGTGGATTAATGTTTTCTATCCAGTCATTGAATTAATATAATAGATGGCAAGTAGTCAGGGCATTTGGTTTAGAATTTTGCACTCCAAAAGTTGCCAGCCATAGCGCAAGCCATTTGTTCTATCTGCCTGCATTTTGCAGCTTCGTCAATCCTCTATCTAAGCTCATGAATTCCTCCGAAATCCATATGCTCTTATTTTACAACTTAACATTTTGTGCAGCACTGTATGCAATGCTTTCAAGAAGTGTGGGTACATTATATCATCAGGATCCCCATTATCTAATTTGCTTGTCACATCCTTAAATAATTCAAATTAATAGAATCTTCGTAATCTATGCTAACTGTGATGGATTGTAGTTTCAGTTTGCAAATTAATGAAATAATAACGGATTCTAACAACTTGCCTTTAATGCCGAAATGTTTCTCACTTCTTTTTATTCACTAAGATCCTTGCCGGTCTATAAACTCCATGTTCCCTTTTCTGTTTTCCTGTGTAACAGAAAGGCTTTAAATGATCTGCTCCGATTGCTGTGTAAGAGGCAGGAGTGTCTGAATGGACTCATTTTGTTTCTTATTTACACAGGAAATGTGCTGAACATTCACTGTGTTACTATATTACAGCCTCAGTGGCCAGCATGTCCTGAGTACTAGACACAAGCTCTGCTTTTCCTCGTCCTGATGATGTGTCAGAGATTTGAGGGCTTTTGGAATCTTCCTGTTGCTATATAACAGTTTGAGGGGATGAAGCGTCTCCTCAAATTCCTCCATACCTGGCTGGGGACACTGAACAGTCATCTCCTGCATCCCTGAAATGGGATCTAGGGAGTGATTGATATTCCACTGTTGTCATATCACAGATACATGGCTAAATTACTTCCTACCTTTCCATAAGAATGCCTCAAATATTTTTGTCTACTTCTCCAATTCCTCTACAACAGGCACAATGGGCTTCATGAACTTCTCTTCTTCGAATATACAATTCTCTTCCAGTTCCTGTGTGCACAATTGAGGAGGCTGAATGGATTTGTCCTCGTCCTGTTGTGGTGTAACAGTGTCGAAGGCCTGAATATCCTTCGGCTGTTCCTGCTTAACAGGCTGGAGATGTGGAATGGATTCCTCCGTTTGCTGTGAAATTTGAAGATCAGTTTTAATTCGTGTAAACTCCAATGGATATTGGATCGAACTGATCATCCTTTCTTGATAAGTTAACGCGTTCATTGAAGGGATCTGTTGAGGGTACCATCTCAGATTTGCTTCCATTTTAACAGTATACTTTCTTCAGTCAGGAGTCTAAACGTGTATGCACTACTCCAAAAGTGAGCTCCCAAAGATCCTGCAGAGCTCTAAGCAAGAACTAACTGAAAACCTGGCTGTAAAGGAAGGTTGGGGAATACCGATCTTAATATATTGACTTTTCTATGACATCCGAACACAAAGCATACTTTATTTGCAATTACAGCATGGCCCTGAGTTACGCAAGTCATTAAGGTGTAAGGGGCAACTTGGCTTCAGTGAATTCAGTAAAAGACAGGTAATGGCTGTTATTTAAATAAACACTATAACATGGATAATGTACATACACGCACACACACACACACACATATTTTTTTTACACACACACACACATACAGAGAGAGATATATTTATACATATGTAGTGCAAAGAGCAAATGAAGAGGGGACCGATGGTAAATGATGAAGTCAAACATTGCAATAGATCAAAGGAAGCGGCTCAGAAAAATGCTAGATATTATGACAAGTCACGGATTCAGAGAAAGTTAAGACCCAGTAAAGTTGGACCAATGAACTGATAAGGAAAACAAAAAAGAACAAGAATGCAAACTAACAGGAAACATAACGATTACAAAACGCTTCTATCCATACTTGAAACGAAAGTGATTTCAAGGTCACGTGTGGAATGGTGCATATCACTTCAGGATAATTTCTTGCAGAGAACCGGGAAATTATGGAGAAACATAAGAATTAATTGTATGTCTGTCTTCATAGAGACTAGATTATTTGATGTGGAAATTCAGTCTGTGTTCTCCAGTGATTCAAAGCAGGAGATTTGCTTGCAGTGACACTTACTAAATTCACACAGAAGGCATGGAGATGTGCTCGCGTGCAAGATTAGGGAGAATCCCAAGATAATCTGCACATACATCAAGCGAAACAGAATAGCCAGCGAATAATGAGCGCCTTTTCGAAACCCAAGGGGGCCATTCTGCTTATGAAGCTGGTGAACATTGATAGATTGTTACATGAGAGCTTCAAACTTTGGAGAAGGAGGATTCAGGTGCAGAATTGGAAAAGATTGACTTGAAGATGATACATTCTTGAACAGATTGATGTGAGATGTGAATAGCAATTGGATGCTTTGGCTGGTTAAAACAAATGGACAAATCCCCAGGTCTGGATGAGTTGAATTGCAGGGTGCTGTTCGAGACAAGGGAGGAAAGGCCCTGACCCAAATTGCTCGGTAGAATCTATCCAGAGAGGAGGTGTCAAAGGACTTGAGAACAGCTAATTTGGTCCAAATTTACAGAAAGGGTGTTGGAGATAAGCCAGGGAACTATAGACACGTGAGTATCAGATCAGAGTTCTGGAAACAAATAAGAAGCGAGAACCTTCATCTCCATTGAGAGAGACAAGATTTGATCAGGGATGGTCAGCATGACGTTTTCAGATGGAATTCATGACTAACGAATTTGTTGTTTTTTCATGGTGTCTATTATAAGGTTTTCAGCAAGGTTTTTGACAAAGCCCCACATGGGAAATTGATGAAGATAGTAAAATCTCATGGCATCAAGGGTATCTTGGCAAGTTACATACAACATTGTCTTAATGGCAGGAGATGGAGCGTAGTAGTAGAATGCAGTTTGTGCGACTAGAGGCTAGTGTCACCTGGTGTACCACAGGGATCCTGCCATGCCCCTTATTATTTGTAGTATTCATGCATGATGTTGATATGAATGTGGAGGGGGCTAGAGTGTGAGCGCATAAGGAAGCTTGTGTGTGACAAAAACGATTGGCCAGGTGGTTGGCAGTAAGGAGTAAGCTGTTGTATTCGAGAAAGATACATATGTAATGGTCTGATGGACAGATTAATGGCAGATGCAATGTAACCCTGATAAATATGAGGCGATGGAAAAAAAAAACCGACAGTGGATTATTCAATGAATGGCAGCACACTACGAAGGTCAGAGGGTGCTTTTACCCGGATATCTGAATGCGACGCCACTGAGTTAAGAGTTCAAAGGGGACTGTAGACATAGCCTTTATTCGTCGAGACAGAGATTACAAGAGTTATGCAGGAGTTTAATTGGCCAAGATGAAATATTCTTAGCATTTCTGGGCGCCATATTAAATGAAGAATGTCATTGCAATGGAGGGGACGCAGCGGAGATTTACCAGGTTGGTCTCTGGAATGGAGCATATCATCGATGAAGAGAGGCTGGATAAAGTCGGTTTCTTTAATTTGGAGCAGAGAAGGCTGGAGGTGGTTTAATTTAGAAGGATACGATTACGAGGGACGTGGACAGGGTGGTTAGACAGCGGATGTTTATTTTAGTCAAAGGGCCAAGAACAAAGTATCACCTATTTTAGGCGAGGGGGTTTGAGGTTTGGGGAATATTCGAGGATTGCTTTTCAGCCAAAGTGTGTTGCGGTCTGGAATGTTCTTCCTGAAAGGTTAGTTGTCAAACAAACCTCATAACTGGTAAGAGGTACTTGGACAAGAATTTGAGGTATCATAACACTCACGGCTATGGTCCTGATGCAGGAATGTGCGACTCATGTAGAACGTGCTGTATTTCTGAAAATGCAGATTTTTTGCTTCTGTGATATTATGTCTGTAGGAGGTCAATCATTCAGCAGGTTAAGTCAGGACTTGTTGGATTTCTGAAAAAAAAAACATGTTAATAATGTTTCTGAGTGAACTGTCATAACTTCTATATGTCAATGGGAAAGATAAGAGGAAATAACTGCAGCTTTCTTACAGTCTGAAAAGAGACAATGGAGAATTTTGAGCAAGGACATGGCAGAACTATGGACCAAGCATTTCAGTTCTGTCTTCACAGAAAATAAAACATAAAACAAAAGATCTTCCCAGCAAGACTAGGAAACCCACGCCTGGTTAGAAAAATGGAAGAGAATAAAACGAGTAAATGCATGGTTTTTGAAAGATTATTGCAGCTGAAAGCAAAGGCAGAGGCAAGGTCAACATAATTTTATGAATTAGTTATTATGGTTGAGCAACTGTCTGGTAGATGCATTATGGAGAAGCAATGTATCCAATTTATTTGTTTTCTCGCCAAGAATTTTGATAAAGTCCAAACCCTAGTGTGCAAAATCAGATGTTATGGAATTGTGGCTGAGAAAGGGACATGGTTGTCGAATGGGAAAGTTGGCAGCAGAGGTGAGTGGAAGTCTTTGATGTTTACTTTATTTTGAGACGTATTTTACAGGATACATATGACACAATACACTAAAGATTAGTCGCTTGTCGCCACAAAATGGACCATTTAAAAAATATTGATGAAAATGCAACAAACAGAAGAAACAGCTTGAAGAGAGCCCGTGAGTCCTGAGACACCACCTTACTATGGAAGACGCCTGCGCTTCATAATGCCCCAACAGCTTCATTGTCGTCTGAAGCAGACCCGATCAACATCAAGGGCCATGCCCTGAGACCATTCGAAGTCCACACGTTGTTCTCTCGCCACTGCCTATGCTGTCCAAGCTACCAGTTCTGTTAGTAAAAAAAACAGAAGAGTGGTGACAGGAGAATCAGAAGAAGCAAAGTGTTCAGAGCGGACAAGCTCCAGCACAGGAGCCTTTTAACTGAAGGCACTGGAATAAAAGAATCAGTTTTTGGTGATAAATGTTCGTGGGGTATCAGAGGAATTGGGGCTCGGGCTCCACCTATTCCAAATACAAGGCAAATGTTGGTTGAGTGAATAAAACGCAGCTTTTCCAAGTCTGCTGAAGAGTTCGATGATGTTGGGTTTTGAGTGGTTGAGGAGGATGTAAAGGAGCTCCAAGTGATTGAGACAAGTGGAGTAAATGGGCATATACGTGGCAGATAAAGCGCAATGTGGATAGATATGGCGATATGAACCTCGGTGCCTATCATTTGAACACAGATGGTTTGCAAAATGCTGATCTTTAAAGGAATTTACGTTTCTTTATTTCTTTGCTTAGGCACAGACCACCTAGATCCATGCAGGGAAGTGGGTTCTGAAGCCAGAAGTCAATATTGCGAATGGCATTGTCACCCTGACCAGTGTACGTAGATCCAAGAAATGTCGAGCTGGAACATGGAAAAGGGTTAGGATCTGCTTGTACCCCTGTCACTGAAAGCAATATTGCAGAAACAGAAATCAGTTAGGAAGCTAAATGATGTGTTGACCTTCATATCAGGGGGACATGAGTGCAGGCCTAAGTGTGTGTTACTGCACCTCATCTCGAACAGAGTGCAGCATTGTGTGTCCTTAACTAACAAGGGGGAAAAATGACATTGAGGGAGTTCAGCAAAGGATGACCAGATTGATCATTGAGATCACAGGCTTGTTTTGTGAGCAGAGTGTGGGTCGACTGTGCCAGGATAATGAGTGGGGTTCTCAGTGAAATATATAAAACTCTGACAGGACGACACAGATTGGACGCAGGTATGATAAATCCTCTAGCTGGGACGTCTAACACAGGGTACCACAGTTACCACTCCCCACCTCTTCCTCCGCTACATTGATGACACACCGGCACCACTCCCCACCTCTTCCTCCGTAACATTGATGACTGCATTGGCGCCACCTCGTGCTCCCGCGAGGAGGTTGAGCAATTCATCAACTTCACCAACACATTCCACCCTGACCTTAAATTTACCTGGACCATCTCTGACACCTCCCTCCCCTTCCTGGACCTCTCCATCTCCATTAGTGAAGACCGACTTGACACTGACATTTTTTACAAACCCACCAACTCCCACAGCTACCTGGATTACACACCTCTTCCCACCCTACCTCTTGCAAAAATGCCATCCCGTATTCCCAATTCCTCCGCCTCATCTGCTCCCAGGAGGACCAGTTCCACCACAGAACACACCAAATGGCCTCCTTCTTTAGAGACC
>NW_025214527.1:17563-21130 GCF_004010195.1 Chiloscyllium plagiosum | reverse complement strand
ACTTGATTCTGGATCAGTGGTGCTGGAAGAGGACAGCAATTCAGGCAGCATCCGAGGACAGGCAAAATCGACGTTTCAGGAATAAAGGCAGAGAGCCTGAAGCGTGGAGAGGTAAGCTAGAGGAGGGTGGGGGTGGGGAGAGAGTGGCATAATCGCCCAGTGGCTCAACATTTCAACTCCCCCTCCCACTCTGCCGAGGATATGGAGGTGCTGGGCCTCCTTCACCGCCGCTCCCTCACCACCAGACGCCTGGAGGAAGAACGCCTCATCTTCCGCCTCGGAACACTTCAACCCCAGGGCATCAATGTGGATTTCAACAGTTTCCTCATTTCCCCTTCCCCCACCTCATCCTAGCTTCTGACCTCCAGAAACTCGATCCCCTGACCTGTCCGGACTTGGCCGACCTGCCCAGCTCCTTTTCCACCTATCCACTCCATCCTCTCCTCCCTGACCTATCACCTTCATCTCCTTCCCCACTGACCTATTGTACTCTATGCCACTCTCTCCCCACCCCCACCCTCCTCTAGCTTATCTCTCCACGCTTCAGGCTCTCTGCCTTTATTCCTGATGAAGGGCTTTTGCCCGAAACGTCGATTTTGCCTGTCCTCGGATGCTGCCTGAATTGCTGTGCTCTTCCAGCACCACTGATCCAGTACCACAGTATTAGATACAGGCAGGCTGTTCTGCATTGAGATGAGAATAAATGTCTGCACTCAGAGACAGGTGAACCTGGGGAAATCTCTGCAATGTAAACTGTGGAAGTGAAGCACGGAATAAATTTAAGGATTTATAGATACGAAAGGTATAGGAAGACAGCAAGAGAATTCTGTGAGGATAGCGGATCAACCAAATTGCAAATGGTTCTCCGATAATGCGTTAGCTGCGTCTCTGTGAACACTATGTAGATAACTGTGCACATAGGTACTGGGGTCGATGGAAAAAAAAAACAATCTACATGGTGAACAGTCAAAAATATGAGTAAAATCCAAAAATTAAAGTAAGTCGAACACACAATAGCACATTCTAAGGAAATATTTAAACATTATATTGTAATGTAACGCTACAGTAAATATAACCATTTAACAGTACAATCACTGCCTCCAGCATTGTAGCTTTCACGAAACTCGGCACTAGAAAGTGCGTGGGACGATTGCCCACGTGAAGCTAAAGCAGAATTCCAGTTATTCCAAAGGTTCTCCACCTGGTTTGAAATAATGTACCTTCTAAATGTAGATTACATTTTGCAGTTTCAGACTCAGTCTCAAGGCTGGCAGAGCTGATGGCATTCCTGTTTTAGCTGAATACACTGTGTGTACATCTTGCAGACGGATGATCCTGAGCTTGGGTTTTGCGGTGGAGCTGGTGCCCGGCATGCATTTGTGTAACAGTGAATGGGAGCTCGCTTTATAAAAGAAACGTTCGCAATTCACTCATTGCGTTACAAAAAAAATGTATTTCGTAAACTACCTTTTTATGAGAACAGCCTGCATATTGAATGGGGTAGCAAAATCGATGGATCGAACGGAGCATTGCAATTCCTATTTTCTATTTCCCGACGATTAATCAAGTTGTAAAAAGTGTAAACAATGTGGGAGAGGAGCGTTGAGGAGATGTTCGGTGATGAGCTGGATTAGGGCGGCTCAATGTGTTGAAAGGCCTACTCCTTTCCCGACGTTTGATGCAGTGTGGGAGAGCTCTGTAAATCGTGTCACAAGCTCTCAGATGTTCTGAAGGATGTCTCCGCAGAAGAACGCTGTTTCAAATTTCCTTTTCTGATACCGATGAGGGTACCGAGAATTCTGCCCGATTTATTCTTTTAAACCTTGAGGCAGTTTGATACAAATGAGTCACATGTTTCGACGTTACAAAGACCATTGAAGGATCTCGTCTCCAGACCACATCAGGCCCAAACTCCAACCGATGTTAGATCCAAACTCCCGACTGTGCTGTGCCCAGTTTCAAGACTGCACTGTGCAAGTCTCCATGCCACAATTGTCCCAGTCACCAGACTGCACCTGCCCTGCTTCAGTACCACACGGAGACCAGTCTCCAGACCACAGTCGGCCCAGTGTCTGGACTGTGCTGAGCCAAGTCTCCAGACCTCACTGCGGTCAATCTCCCGACCCCACTGCGCCCCAGCTGTAGACAGAACCAGGCCTAGTCTCAACATTTCATCCAGCTGAGGCTCCAATCCGCACCAGGTCCAGTCTCAAGACTGCGCTCGCCCTAGGATTCAGACCATGTCAGGCCCAGTCTCCACACGGCATCAGGCCTCATCTCCAGATCACACTGGGCCCAGTTTCCAGACCATACCGGGCCCAGTCTCCAGCAGCCATTGGCCCAGTCTCCAGAAGGCATCAGCCCCGATCACCAGACGGCGCAGAGCTCAGTCTGCAGACTGTGCTGGGGGCAGTTTCCAGGCAACACCAGGCCCATTCACCAAATCGTGCTGAGCCGTCTCTGCAGACTACAACGGGTCTTGACAACAGGCACACTGCGCCAAGTCTCCTGACTGCACGGGACCCAGTCTCCACACGGCACGGGGACCAATCTAAAGACCGCATTGGTCTAAGTTTCCAGACTTAATTGGTCCCAGTTGTCTGACCGCACTGGGCCTGTCTCCAGAAATCACCGGGCCCAGTTTCCAGACTGCACCAGTGCAGTTGCAATTTTCAGACCACACTGTGTCCAGTCTCCAGGCAGAACCAGGCCGAGTCTCTTGACCTCACCGGACCTAGTCTCCAGACTGCAACAAGTCTGCACAACTCCCCGTGATGGACAGCTGTCGAGTCCGGGTTTATACATCAGGATTCTGCTATGTTCTGCATAGCTTTCCATTTTGGGTAGATATTTTGTCCTTGTTAACAGAGCAAGGCACTGGTGTAGTCTGCGTATACCCCCTTTGCTGGACAGACTATTTCCTCCGGACATATAATTCAATGCACTGGTGTGGTTTGTTCTGCTCCCCATGTTGTACAGATATCTACTGGTCTGGTGAGCCCGACAGAATGTTCCATCCTGGACAGAGTGTTGGGTTCTATTGAGCCAAGTCTGCACAATTCTCCGTGCTGAGCATATCAGTGACTTGGCTGGATCGGTGAGTTGAATTGTGTATCCGACGTAACTCCTGATATAACTATCACTCCTCCACCTCGACCCATTCCACTGTCAAACTCTGTATTTCAGCAGCATGTTGTCCATTCAGTAATTATCCAATTAAAAAGTGAATATCTATTCGTTTTGTTATGGACCAGGCTGACTTCGACAAAATACATGTGGAAAGCAACCTCGACCCGAACGTTGTCTTATTTTAAACGTAAATGTGAGATGCTCTGTTTCAAGTACAATTCGCTTCATCAATGTATTTGAAATTAAGCAAAAAGGAGCTATCATTATGGATCACATAAGGCAAAGGTAAGAAAACCTGGAATAACCTAATTCTATTAGAAACCTTAACAGTATAAAATGCTATTTAACTACTGAACACTTACTGCTCTAATATGGCAACATACCACAAAAGCACTTTTGTCACAAATCAAATTCAGAAAATAGATTATCTCACATGCA
>NW_025214527.1:0-3078 GCF_004010195.1 Chiloscyllium plagiosum | reverse complement strand
AGATAGCTGGGAATGTGTTCATTATCGGTGATAGACGGCTGGGAATGTGCACACTACTGGTGATAGATAATTAGGAATGTGTTCAATATTGGTGAAAAATAGCTGGGAATGTGTTCATTATCAGTAATGGATAGCTGGGAATGGGTTCAGCATTGGTGATAGATAGCTGGGTATGTGTTTGCTAATGGTGATAGATACCTGGGAGTGTGTTCATTATTCATGATGGATAGCTGGGAATGTGTTCACTATCGATGATAGACACCTGGGCATGTGTTCATTATCGGTGGAATATAGCTGGGAATATGTTCATTCTTGCTAACAGATAGCTAGGAACGTGTTCCTTTTGTGTGAAAGATAGCTGGGAATGTGTCCATATTGGTAAAAGGTAGCTGGGAATGACTTCATTATCAGTGATAGATATCTGGGAATGTGTTTACTGTTGGTGATTGATATCTGGAAATGTGTTCATAATCGGTGGGAGGTAACGGGAATGTGTTCACTATCGGTGATAGATAGCTGGGACTGTGTTCACTATTAGTGATAGATAGCTGGGAATGTGTTCATTGTTTGTGATACATATCTGGGAATGTGTTCATTATCGGTGATAGATAGCTGGGACTGTGTTCACTATTAGTGATAGATAGCTGGGAATGTGTTCACTATTCGTGATGTATAGCTTGGAATGTGTTCATTATCGGTGATAGACGGCTGGGAATGTGCACGCGACTAGTGATAGACAATTAGGAATGTGTTCAATATTGGTGAAAGATAGCTGGCAATGTGTTCATTATCGGTGATAGACGGGCTGGGATTGTGTTCAGTAGTGGTGAAAGACAGCTGGGAATATGTTCATTATCGCTGATAAATAGCTGGAAGTGTGTTCACTATCGGTGATAGGTAGCTCGGAATGTGTTCACTCTTGATGATGGATAGCTGGGAATGTGTTCATTATCATTGAAAGATAGCTGGAAATGTGTTCAATGACGGTGATAGATAGCTGGGAATGTGTTCATTATCAGTGGAAGATAGGTGGGAATGTGTTCATTATCAGTGATAGACAGCAGGGAATGTGTTCTCCATCAGTGAAAGAGAGCAGGGAATGTGTTCACTATCAGTGATAGACAGCTGGGAATGTGTTCACTCTTGGTGATAGATGGCTGGGAATGTGCTTTCTACTGGTGAGAGATGATTGGGAATGTGTTCAATATTAGTGATAGGTAGATGATAATGAATTCATTATCAGTGATAGATTGCTGAGAATGTGTTCAATATCGGTGATAGACACCTGGGCATGTGTTCTTTATCGGTGGAATATAGCTGGGAATATGTTCATTCTTACTAACAGATAGCTAGGAATGTTTTCGCTATTGATGATAGATCGCTGTGAATGTGTTCACTCTCGGTGATAGATATCTGGGAATGTGTTCATTATCGGTGAGGGATAGCTGGGAATGTGTTCATTATCAGTGAAAATTAGCTGGGAATGTGTTCATTACCAGTGACAGATATCTGAGAATGTGTTCATTATCGGTGATAGATAGTTGGGAATGTGTTCATTATCGGTGATAGATAGTTGGGAATGTGTTCATTATCGGTGATAGTTTGCTTGGACTGTGTTCACTATTGGTGATGGATGTCTGGGAATGTGTTAACTATCGATGCTAGATTACTTGGAATGTATTCACTACTGGTGATAGATAGTTGGGACTGTGTTCACTCTGGGTCATAAATGGCTGGGAATGTGTTCACTATTGGTGATAGAGGCCAGGAATGTGTTCACTCTCGGTGAAAGATACATGGAAATGTGTTCATTATCGGTGATAGATAGCTGGAATGTGTTCAATAGCGGCGAGAGATACCTGAGAATGTGTTCACTATCGGTGACCGATGGCTGGGAATGTGTTCATTATCAGTGATAGATAGTCGAGAATGTGTTCATTATTGGTGAAAGATGGCTGGGAATGTGTTCAGCATCAGTGATAGATACCTGGGAATGTGTTCACTATCGGTAACAGATAGTTGGAATGTCTTCATTATAGATGGCTGGGAATGTGTTCACTATTGGTGAAAGATAGCTGGGAGTGTGTTCAATATCGTTGATAAATTGCTGGAAATGTGTTCACTACTGGTGATAGATCCCTGGGAATGTGTTCAGTATCAGTGATAGATTGTTTTGGATGTGTTCACTGTTGGTGATTGATGGCTGGGAATGTGTTCAATATTGGTAATAGTGAACACATTCCTAGCTATCTATCGGTGTTAGATATCTAGGAACGTGGTCACTATCGGTAAAACACAGCCAGAAATGTGTTCACTACCGGTGATAGATAGCTGGGAATGTGTTCATTTTCAGCGAAATGTAGCTAGGAATGTGATTGCTATCAGTGACAGATATGTGAGAATGTATTCATTATCTGTGTTCATTAGCGGTATCAGATAGCTGGGAATGTGTTCACTATCGGTGGTGTATGCCTGGGAATGTGTTCACAATTGGTGAGATATAGCTGGGAATGTGTTCACTATTGGTGAGAGATAGCTGGGAATGTGTTCACTATCTGTGGTAAATAGCAGGAAATGTGTTCTCTATCGGTGAAACATAGCTGTGAATGTGTTCATTATCAGTGATAGCTGGGAATGTGTTCACTATCTGTGATAGACAGGTGGGAATGTGTTCACTGTTGGTGATAGATGGCTGGGAATGTGTTCACTACTGGAGATAGATGGCTGGGAATGAGTTCAATATTAGTGATAGATAATGTAATCATTATCAGTGATAGATTGCTGAGAATGTGTTCACTATCGGTGATAGGTAGCTGGGAGTGTGTTCACTCTCGATGATGGATAGCTGGGTATGTGTTCATTATCAGTGAAAGATAGCTGGAAATGTGTTCAATGTTGTTGAGAGAGACCTGGGAATGTGTTCATTATCAGCGAAAGATAGGTGGGAATGTGTTCAGTATCAGTGATAGACAGCAGGGAATGTGTTCTCCATCGGTGAAAGATAGCTCGGAATGTGTTCACTATCAGTGATAGACAACTGGGAATG
Source organism: Chiloscyllium plagiosum (assembly GCF_004010195.1). Classification (NCBI taxonomy): domain Eukaryota; kingdom Metazoa; phylum Chordata; class Chondrichthyes; order Orectolobiformes; family Hemiscylliidae; genus Chiloscyllium; species Chiloscyllium plagiosum. The sequence goes on along the minus strand of NW_025214527.1, from coordinate 32 downwards.
TGTTCACTATTGGTGATAGATGATTGGGAATG
>NW_025214526.1:43339-45404 GCF_004010195.1 Chiloscyllium plagiosum | reverse complement strand
TTTGGAGGTCACATGTTCAGTCAAGCGATCTGACAATGACAATCTAACCACTCACCCCTTGGTGTTCAATGGTGTTGCCATCACTGAATCCCCCCACTGGCAACATCCTGGGGGTTGCCATTGACTAGAAACTCAATTGGGCTCACCACATAAACACAGCGGCTACAAGAGCAGGTCAGAGGCTGGGAATCCTGCAGCGAGTAACTCACCTTCCTGACCCCCCCAAAGCCTGTCCCACCATTGACAAGGCACAAGTCAGGAGGGTGAGGGAACACTCCCCCTTGCCCCTGGATGGGGGGCAGCTCCGACAACACTCGAGAAGCTCAACGCCATCCAGGGACAAAGCAGCCCCCACTCGATTGGCCCCACACCCCCTCCCTCCATCCCCCGACGCTCAGTAGCAGCAGTGTGTACCATCTACAAGACGCACTGCAGCAACTCCCCGAGGCTCCTGGCAACATCCTTGTAAATCTTTTCTGAACCCTTTCAAGTTTCACAATATCCTTTGTGACAGGGATGGAGACTAGAACTGGTTCATTCCTGATCAAGGGCTTTTGCCCGAAACGTCGATCCTCCCGCTCCTCGGATGCTGCCTGACCTGCTGTGCTTTCCCAGCGCCTCACTCTCGACACGGGAATCCAGGATTGCCAGTCGCCCCAAGCCCATGGTCGATTGCGTGCCTGGGGTGACCACAGTGGGGGGGGGTGGTTTCATGGTCCTTTCGGACAGGGGACAGTGCTGCGTTGTGCAGCGAGACAGGAATGTTTAATCCATACCGCCAGTGAGTGAATGCCAGTTAATGAGGTTATCCTGAATATAAATTCTATAAATTCTGTGTTATGATCGAGCCCTCCACTATAATCTGATGAAGGAGCGTCGCTCCAAAGGCTAGAGTGCTTCCAATTAAACCTGTTGGACTATAACCTGGTGTTGTGTGATTTTTAATCCTGAATACAATGGTGATGAATACAATAATCCCATCAGGACGATTAGAGAATTAAATGGCTCCTTCTGTATTTAAATCGCCCCCTAATGAGTGCGGGAAGAGACACAAAAGGTAGCATGTAGTCAAGGATAAACTAAAGGCCCTTTTCCAGAGCGCTGTTCTGGAATAACTCAGTGAGACCCTCCCAGAGTGAAGTGCATCCTCCCCACAGACACCTGGGGATCACCGGCCCACAGAGTTCAGAAGCAGCAATCGCCAGGAGGGGCCGGACTCCTCGAGGCGTGGAGGCCGGGTGGAAACACGTTGCAGCCCCATCCCACCCCTCCCCGCTTTTTCCCCACGACCAACTCCTGCCCCATGCCTGTGGTAACCACCATCCGTCTGCAGAGACACCCACGTCACCACCCTGAGGGTGGGACAGACTCAACCTCGTCTGTGAGGGACCGCCGAAGGAGGGTCACAGATTTCCGACAGTGTGGGAACAGGCCATTCGGCCCGACAAGTCCACACCAACCCTCCAAAGAGTAACCCACCCAGAGCCATTCCCCTACCATTCTACATTTACCCCAAACTAATGCACTTAGCCTGCGCATCCCTGGGCACTATGGTACAGTTTAGCACGGCCAATCCGGGCAGCACGGTGGCACAGTGGTTAGCACTGCTGCCTCACAGCGCCAGAGACCCGGGTTCAATTCCCGTCTGAGGCGACTGACTATGTGGAGTTTGCACATTCTCCCCGTGTCTGCGTGGGTTTCCTCCGGGTGCTCCGGTTTCCTCCCACAGTCCAAAGATATGCAGGTCAGGTGAATTGGCCATGCTAAATTGCCCGTAGTGTTAGGTAAGGGGTAGATGTAGGGGTATGGGTGGGTTGCACTTCGGTGGGGCGGTGTGGACTTGTTGGGCCGAAGGGCCTGTTTCCACACTGTAAGTAATCTAATCTAATCTAATCCCTGGACACTATGGGACAATTTAGCACGGCCAATCCACCCTAACCTGCACAACCCTGGGCACTACGGGACAATTTAGAATGGCCAATCCACCCTGACCTGCACATCCCTTGGCACTACAGGACAATTTAGCATGGCCAACCCACCCTAACCTGCACATCCCTGGGCACTA
>NW_025214526.1:37939-39703 GCF_004010195.1 Chiloscyllium plagiosum | reverse complement strand
AACGCAGCAAGGCAGGCAGCATCAGGAGGGACAGGCTGGAGGCTGGGGGAACACAGCAAGGCAGGCAGCGTCAGGAGGGACAGGCAGGAGGCTGGGGGAACTCAGCAAGGCAGGCAGCATCAGGAGGGACAGGCAGGAGGCTGGGGGAACTCAGCAAGGCAGGCCGCATCTGGAGGGTGGAGAAGGCAATGTTCCGGGTGTGACCCTTCTTTAGGATCTGCAGTTTGCTTTTGTCTCTATGACTTTAAGAAAGATACAGAAAACCATTTAGATTTTACAGGCACCTGAGGGCCTGTCGGTAAATGTGGGAAGTTGTTGACGAGAGAAAGGACCTGCCTCAATCCTATTGCAGAGGGACCGAATGGCCTTATTGCCTCTCCTCACTGTCATTTCGTCAAAATGCTGGGAACTCCTGTGCAAAGGGCTCCCGCGTCCCAGGAAAACAGCGGCCAATGAAGATCACTGGCCGCCATCTTCCCAAGGGCTGCTGGGAGCCCTCGGTGGTTTCCCCATCACCCTGGGAGGGACTAGGACGGAGTTCTATCATTGGATCCCTTGGCGGGTTGAAATCTGTTCGATAATTGCTCCGGTGAGCATACCTCGGGGTGGGGGGGGGGGGTTGTTTTAGTATGTACATTGCAAGTTGTCGTTGCTAGGTCTGCTCATCTTGTTCACCGTTAATGGCACTCCTGGGATCAAAGGAGGATGATGCGGTCTGAATGAATAAGTTTTAATTATTGCATCAACACATTCACTTGGATCAAATCGAGTCCCTGCAATTTTCTGTGTGTTGACCGAGATTAAAGTTTGCTGAAAATGTATTGCTGGAAAAGCGCAGCAGGTCAGGCAGCATCCAAGGAGCAGGAGAATCGACGTTTCGGGCATGATTCCTGAAGAAGGGCTCATGCCCGAAACGTCGATTCTCCTGCTCCTTGGATGCTGCCTGACCTGCTGCGCTTTTCCAGCAACACATTTTTCAGCTCTGATCTCCAGCATCTGTAGTCCTCACTTTCTCCTAGAGATTAAAGTTTGCAAGACGGGAAGAGAAAGTAACAACATGGGCATGTTCCATAATTCCTAAAGGAGATGTTTTAATTCTGGAGTCACAGGAATGTACAGCACAGACACAGACCCTTCGGCCCAACCTGCCCATGCCGACCAGATATCCGAAATTAATTGAGTCCCATTTGCCAGCACTCGGCACATATCCCCCCAAACCCTTCCTATTCATGTCCCCATCCAGATGCCTTTTAAATGTTGTCATTGTACCAGCCTCCACCACTTCCTCTGGCAGCTCATTCCACCCACACACTACCCTCTGTGTGAAAAAGTTGCCCCTCAGGTCCTTTTAAATCTTTCCCCTCTCACCCTAAAACTATGCCCTCTCGACTCTTCTAGAACCCAGGGAACTTCTGGACTCCCCGACCCCAGGGAAAAGACCTTGTCTATTTACCGTATCCTTGCCCCCTCAAGATTTTATAAATCTCCATGTGGTCACCCCCTCAGCATCCGACGCTCCAGGGAAAACAGCCCCAGCCTCTCCCTGTAGCTCAAACCCTCCAACCCCAGCAACATCCTTGTAAATCTTTTCAGCACGCTTTCAAGTTTCACAACATCCATCCTGTAGGAGGGAGAGCCGCACAGCACAGAAACAGACCATTCGGCCCAACTAGTCCATGCTGACCATAATCCCAAACTAAATGGGCGGCACGGTGGCTCAGTGGTTAGTACTGCTGCCTCACAGCACCAGGGACCCGGGTTCAA
>NW_025214526.1:31434-37523 GCF_004010195.1 Chiloscyllium plagiosum | reverse complement strand
ACATTGTCCCATAGTGCCCAGGGATGTGCAGGTTAGGGTGGATTGGCCGTGCTAAATTGTCCCATAGTGTCCAGGGATGTGCAGGTTAGGGTGGATTGGCCGTGCTAAATTGCCCCATAGTGCCCAGGGATGTGCAGGTTAGGGTGGATTGGCCATGCTAAATTGCCCCATAGTGAAGGGTGCATTAGTCAGAGGGAAATGGGTCTGGGTGGGTTACTCTTCGGAGGGTCAGTGTGGACTTGTTGGGCTGAAGGGCCTGTTTCCACACTGTAGGGGATCTAATCTAAACTAGTCCCACCTGCCTGCTCCTGGCCCATATCCCTCCAAATATTTCCTACTCGTAAACTACCCAAATGTCTCTTAAACACTCTGATTTGGTTTGGTTTATTGTGGTCACACGCACAGTGAAAAGTTTTGTTTTGCGAGCAGCGCAGGCAGGTGATAACAAACAAGGGCATACAGATCAGAGGGTGCCTGGACAGAGTGAGGCAGACAGGGTACACTGCACGGGAAGTACACGAAGACAGATCAACATTAACGAGATCAACATTATTTGAAATTTGAGAGGTCCATTCATCAGTCTATAATGGCAGGGAAGAAGCTGATCTTGAATCTGTTGGTCCGTGTCCGTCCTGCCTGAGGGAAGAGGGTGGGAGGGATTATAACCGGGGCTGGGAGGGGTCTCTGATGATGTCGGCTGCCTTCCCGAGGCAGTGGGGAGTGTAGATGGAGTCGGTGGGTGGAAGGTTGGGTTTGTGTGAGGGACTGGGCTGTGCTCACAGCTCCCTGGAGTCTCTCACGGTCATGGGCAGGGCAGTTGCATCCTGATAGGATGGTAAAAGTTGGGGAGGGTCCTTGTAGACGTGCTGAGTTTCCTTAGCCTCCTGAGGAAGTTAGAGGTGTTGTTGCATCTACGTGGGAAATCCAAGGCAGGCTGTCGTTTATCGTCACTCCTCGGAACTCTGGACCCTCTTCACCTCAGCTCCATTGATGAAGATGGGGGAAATGTCCTCTTCCTATCGTCCTGAAGTTAATGACCTTATGTTTTATCAACATTGAGAGAGAGGGTGTTATCATTGCACCATGATACCAAACCCTCTCTATCTTTTAACTGTGCCCACATCCACCACTTCCTCTGGAAGTTCACTCCATCCCCTGTGTCAAAAAGATTGCCCCCTCATTCTTTTTAAAATCTTTCCCTCCTCACATTAAAAATGTGACCCGTCATCTTGAAACCCTAGGGAAAACTCACCTGCTATTCACCTTATTTATGATTTTATACAAGGTCACCCCTCAACCGCCTGCGCTTCAGTGGAAAGAAAAAAATCCCAGCCTCTCCTCATGCCTCAAAACCTCCATACCCACCCACATCTCTTCTGGACTAAACAATCTAGTGCCTTCCAACCGCCCTGTGCTCTTGCCGAAGTGTTTTGTGTTGCTGAGGAAGCTCTGATTGGGGCGTGGCCCCTGTTGGGAACGTGCAGCCGGATTCCAGCACTGCCAGCTCCCATAGTCAGTGATGAATGAGCGATCAAATCAGTGGTCTGCCAATGAGTTTTGAGAAGATTTGTAGCTCAGGTTGAGGTTTTAGATGTAGGTTTGCTCGCTGAGCTGGAAGGTTCATTTCCAGACGTTTCGTCACCCTGCTAGGTAACATCTTCAGTGGGCCTCAGGCTAATTCCTGCTTTCTATTCATATGTTTGGGTTTCTTGGGGTTGGTGATGTCATTTCCTGTGGTGATGTTTTTCTGTGGTGAAGTCACTTCCTGTTCCTTTTCTCAGGGGGTGGTAGATGGGGTCTGTTCTTTTACAAATGCGTATTGGCTGAGAGACGTTTGTTAGGACTAAGGCATCCTGGGAAAAAAACATCCCCTGCTGTCCACCTCAGGCTCCCATCGTTTTGAGAGAAAACAAATCACATGACTCTCCAGTGCAGCCATTGAATGTGTCCTTCTGGAACACTTACTGGTCACAATTGGTTCCTGACTAATTGCTTCCTGGATCTTCACAGATTACCCAATAATACGTAGGATATAGCATCAGTGCGTTGATATATATTGCTTTTATAATTCCCTTAACAAAGCCAATTTTGTCTTTTTGTTGTTACTCAACTGTACAAGGTGGCTGTCGCTGACTGGGCCCAGCATTTATCACCCCCATCCCTAGTTGCCCCCTGGAGAGTGTGGGGGTGAGCCGCCATCTTGAACCGCTGCAGTCCGTGTGCTGTGGGTTAGACCCACAACGCCCTGGGGGAGGGAGTTCCGGGATTCTGACCTGGCGACACCGAGTAGTGGTGGATTCGCCAACTTTAAGGGGATTTAAATGGCCATTGGATAAACATACGGATGAGAATGGAATAGTGTAGGTTAGATGGGCTTCAGATTGTTTCCACAGGTTGACGCAACATCGAGGGCCGAAGACTGCGCTGAAATGTTCTATGTTCTATGGAACAGTACAGCACAGGAACAGGCCCTTCGGCCCACATTGACGCCAAGTTAAACTAATCCCTTAGGCCTGCCCTTGGTCCATATCCCTTGAATGTTCATGTGCTTATCTAAAAAGCCCCTCAAATGCCCCCCTTGTATCTTCCTCCACCACCAGCCCTTGGCAGACTCCTACCACACTCTGTGCGTAAAAAAACCTGCCCCCTACGTCTGGTTTGAACTTGCCCCCTCTCACCTTTAAATGCATTACCTCCTGGTATTAGACATTCCAACTCTGGGGGGAGCAAAAGATTCTGACCGTGAACCCCCGCCAATGCCTCTCCTAACCTCAGGAACGTTTATCTCCCGTGAGCCTCTGTGGCTGGCAACGCCGATCCAGAGACGTTACCAATGCCCTCAGTTAACATCAGGCGTTTGATAAGGGGGCTGAGGGTACTGTTCTAGGCGCGTAGGATTGTGCAGGCCTCGCTGAGGGCGAGTTGCCGAAACAGGCCCAAATCGTCCCCATTCGGTCTCTAAAAGAAAATCTGGAATTAGTGGTGACCATGAATCTACTGTCGGGAGGTGAAAACCCCGTCTGGTTCACTAATGTCCTTTAGGGAAGGAACGTGCCCTGGTCTGGGCCTACACTTGACTCGTGACCCCACAGCGATGGGTTTGACTCTTAACTGCCCTGAGGATTGACCTGCCGTTGGGGCTGGGGACTGCTCTCATCAGAGAAAATTAAATATCCTCAGGCCAAACCTGAACAGGAATTATTTTCCATGTAAATCTCCTCCCTGGCCCGCTTCCAAGAAGCTATTTGGCATGTCAGCGGTGGGAGATTATTATTAATATGGTGTAGTGTTTTTAAAAAAACATTTCCACGTACAACGGTCGGCATATTTATTTTTACTTTTTGCGTTGTCACCGCCCTCTGCCAAGACTCCTGCCAAACGGCGCTCGCTAACAGAGCTCGCGTGTTATTCTTTCTGTCAGGGGGCCGCTGGGCCCAGCCTTTATTGCCCCGTCCCTAATTGCCCCAGAGGGGGGCAGTTAAGAGTCAAACACGTCGCCGTGGGTCTGGAGTCACGTGGAGTCCCGGAATGGGGAGAGGGGGAGGGGAGTCACGGAGCGGGGAGAAGGGGAGGGGAGTCCCAAATGGGGAGAGGGGGAGGGGAATCACGGAATACAGAGAGAACTAGCCATTTGGATACAGAACTGGCTCAAAGGTAGAAGACAGAGGGTGGTGGTGGAGTGTTGTTTTCAGATTGCAGGTCTGTGACCAGTGGTGTGCCACAAGAATTGGTGTGGGGTCCACTAATTTTTGTCATTTATATAAATGATTCGGATGTGAGCTTATGAGGTATAGTTAGTAAGTTTGCAGATGACACCAAAATTGGAGGTGTAGTGAACAGCGACGAAGATTACCTTGGATTACAATGGGATCTTGATCAGATGAGCCAATGGGGTGAGAAGTGGCAGATGGAGTTTAATTTAGAGGCGCTGCATTTTGGGAAAGCAAATCTTGAGGGGGAGGGGAGTCCCAGAGGGGGGAGAGGGGGAGGGGAGTCCCAGAGGGGGGAGAGGGGGAGGGGAGTCCCAGAGCACGATACCGTGCCTCGGTGCAGCTGAGCGCTGGTGCGGAGCAGACTGGAAGCTGGGAGCCGAGTGGGAATGTTATCGGACCGAGGCCTGGCACGGCCAGCCAGACCACGGCCTGAGCCGTCGCAGCTGCTGTTTGAAACCCTTTACCCGGGCTGTAACTGCGCCCGAACGACCTCACCTCTGACCTCCGCGTTTATTTTTTTTTAGAGACTGCGGCTGGGAGGAAGTGGAGAGTCAGAGTCGGAGAGTGCGGCGCTGGGAAAGCACAGCCGGTCAGGCAGCATCCGAGGAGCAGGAGAGTCGACGTTTTGGGGATAAGCCCTTCACCGGGAAGGCCCACCCTCCTGCTCCTCAGGTGCTGCCTGACCGGCTGTGCCTTTCCAACCCCCCCATTCTCGACTCCATAACTAACGCTGGTCCTTAACTTATATTCCACTTTGTATCTACGATTTATACCTAAGATGGCTCCATTGCGGGCAGCCATTGTAAAGAGTACGGTATTGGGGGACACCTGGAGCAGAAAGGATATCCTATTTATTTTTTTAGAATTGCTGTAGACCTCCTGTTTGATGCAAAACTGCAGAGCTCCCTTAAACAGCCAGCCTTAATTCGTTCTGCTGCCTACGTTTTCCACTCGCGATACATCAGGCAGAAGATCAAAACCCTGCAGAATGTTTCTCAAAATCACACATGCCTCCTCCCAGGCCTGAGTCAGGGAAGTGTCACGTGAATCTCTCCTACCGATCTCCTGCTGAGTGTGAATCTCTGTTGAGGCCTGATTCCGATTTATAATTTTCTTGCCTGTTCACCGACTGGGTTGTCAGTGGGCCGCAGTGCTGACTGTGACGTCGTGAGTTCATATTCTGTCTTATCCGATAGTGAAGAAGGCGTTTGGTATGCTCGCCTTTATTGGTCAGAGCATTGGGTACAGGGGTTGGCAGGTCCATGTTGCGGCTGTACATGACGTTGGGTGAGGCCGCGTTTGGAATATTGCGCGCAATTCTGGCCTCCCCTCCGACAGGAAGGACGTTGGGAAACTCGAAAGGGTTCAGAAAAGGTTCGCAAGGATGTTGGAGGGTTTGAGCTACGGGGAGAGGCTGAATAAGCTGGGGTTGTTTTCCCTGGAGCGTCGGAGGCTGAGGGGTGACATTATAGAGGTTTACAAAATCATGAGGGGGCATGGATAGGATAAATAGGCAAGGTCTTTTTCCCTGGGGTGGGGGAGTCCAGAACTAGAGGGCGTAGATTTAGGGTGGGAGGGGGAAAGATTTAAAAGGGACCTAAGGGGCAACTTTTTCACGCAGAGGGTGGTTGTCAGCGCTCTGAAAGCTAGTGCTTCCAAATAAACCTGTTGGACTATAACCCGGCGTTGTGTGATTTTAAACTTTGTACACCCCTCACGATTTTATAAACCTCTATAAGGTCACCCCCCCTCCACCTCCGATGCCCCAGGAGAAAAACGTCCCAGCCTATCCGGCCGCTCCTGATAACCCAAACCCTCCATTCCCGGTGACTGCCCCAGTCGGGGAACGTTTGTTCTGTGATGTCCATTGGCTGGCCTCGTTCCGATCACTGCACAGTGTGAACCGTCAGTCTCACACACCTCCCTTCTCGTCAGGTTCAATCAGGGAGCCCTGGCTGACAGAAAGTGGCAGGGAGACTCTGAATGAAGTGGGGCTAAAGTCAAACGCTTTGACGTGGAGAAGAAGGGCGACCTGGTGATGAGAAACCAGTCTGAGTGCAGGTCTCATCGATTCTGGCAGTGCAGGATAGGCCCATCGGGCCTGTGCCAGCATAACTACCACCGGAAACGTCACTAACCCCAACATGCGCCCCGTCTATCCTTGAATGTCAAGATATTCCAAGTGCTCAGGCACATATATCTCACGGGTTGGAAGGTTTCCCAGGCAGTGGATCCCAGATTCCCACCACCCGCTGAGTGAAAAAGATTTTTCCCAAATCCCTTCTGAATCTCCTGCCCCTTTCCCCTAAAACTATGTCCCTCTTCGTGATTGACCCCTCAACCCAAGATAACAGCTGCTCTCTCTCTCCACCCTGT
>NW_025214526.1:30749-31411 GCF_004010195.1 Chiloscyllium plagiosum | reverse complement strand
ATCTTTATAGATCTAGACTCTCTTTATAGCTCGATATCACCCTCCAATCCAGTTTTGGTGGATAGCCCGTTCCAATTTGCCCATCGTGCCCAGGCTAGGTGGAATGGTCGTGGGAAATGCAGGGTTACAGGGGTTGGGTGTGAGTGGGACAGCTCTTCGGAGGGTCAGCAAGGACTCGATGGGGCGAATGGCCTGTTTCCACATTGTCGGGATTCCATGGATCTCATTGGACAGCTGCTGTAGTTGTCAGGTTTTAAGGGAGTGTATGCTACAATAGAGTCCTCTTTGGAAGAGGGTTCAGGGTTCACATCTGCGTTAGCCACTGGCAGATGGGTCCAGTGCTGAAGTGCGTGTTGGTGGTTAATAGGCCAAGCCTTACAGATTGCTCCTGAGTTGTTATTTTCTGGATCCTCCATGCAGAGAGCATTACGTAATTCCCCCTCTCTCTTGCCTCTCTTAAGTCTTTGCCATAGCAGGGAAAATAAATCACATTCAGTAGGACTGGGTCAACCTTTGACTCATTGGGTTTATTTTAAGTAACACTGCAGTAGGAATGTACTGCTGTATGTGTGTGTGTGTGTGTGCGTGTGTGTGCGTGTGTGTCCCTCCCTCGCCCTGTGTGTGTGTGTGTGTGTGTGTGTGCGCGTGTGTCCCTCCCTCGC
>NW_025214526.1:27761-29627 GCF_004010195.1 Chiloscyllium plagiosum | reverse complement strand
GAGAGAGAGAAAGAGAGAGAAAGAGAGAGAGAGAGAGAAAGAGAGACCGAGAGAGAGAAAGAGAGACAGAGAGAGAGAGAGAGAGAAAGAGAGACAGAGAGAGAGGGAGAGGACTGGGGGATGCGCAGGGAGTTGGACCAGGATGAGGGATTTAGCTGCAAGGTGAAGGGTCAGAGAATCTGAGGGAGGTTTCCCTTCGGCAGAAGGAGCTGGAGGGGGAGATGTGGAAACATAGAACATTGGAGCGGGAGCGGGCCATTCAGCCCCTCCAGCCTAGATTAGAGCGGTGCTGGAAAAGCACAGCAGGTCAGGCAGCATCCGAGGGGCAGGAAAATCGGGCAAAAGCCCTTCATCAGGAATAGAGGCAGAGAGCCTGAAGGGTGGAGAGATTACTGAGAGGAGGTTTCCAGTCCTTGTTTTTACCTAGCCCCTCCAGCCTGCCCCACTGTTCGTTATGACAATAACTGATCCTCCAAGTCAATGCCTTCTTCCCACTCTTCCCCAAGTCCTTCAATCCATTTAGACCCAGTTGCTATACCTAACTCCCTGGGTTTGGAAGGTGCTGCCTGAGGAGCCTCGGGGAGTTGCTGCAGTGCGTCTTGTAGAGGGTACACACTGCTGCTACTGAGTGTTGCGGGGTGGAGGGAGGCTCGAGTGTTGTTGGAGCTGCCCCCCATCCAGGGGCAAGTGGGGAGTATTCCCTCACCCTCCTGACCTGTGCCTTGTCGATGGTGGGACAGGCGTTGCTAGACAGAAGTGGTTTGGAAGGTGCTGTCTGAGGAGCCTGGGTGAATTTCCGCAGTGCATCTTGTAGATAGTACACACCGCTGCTGTTAAGTGTTGATCCGATGTCTGGCATTCCCTCTGGGTCCCACCATTCCACAACACTCCCTTGTCTTGTTAATCATTCCAAACACCCCCAACTTTAATATCACGGGGGTGGTACATTATCCTGAAAGCGCTGTTTATCGTGAGAGTCAACAGCTGAGAAGGATCTTTGCGTTTTAAATCAAGGTGTGCTTTAAAGGCAACCTTATTGACAAAATTTCAGTCATGTCAAAAGCTGCGATAATTCACTCTCATCTTGAAATGTCCTTTTACTCAAAAATGCATTTAATCATCGGTTGGCGTAGGACTTGGCTAAAACAGACATTGTGCGAGAGTACCGTGAGAGGGGAACGTCAGCATCAGCACTCTGTTCTCACACAGTTTCAATGTTCCCCTGGAAATTGGTATTCTTGTGAAGAGTCCTGATGGTGGAAAGAGAAAGAGAGTCAATCGGGGGGTTGCCTTTTCCCAGCAGAATTTGTTCTCCGTATTTCGCACACGAGTTACGCGTTCTACCCAAGACGTTTGACAATTTGTCAGGTATTTAGGTGTGTAAGAGCTGGAGGTAGCTGTAGGCAATTCAGCCCCTCGAACCTGCTCCCCCATTCAGCACGATCGGGGCTGATCTCATCTCAGCTTCTTTTCTTCTCTACTAATTCAAAATCAGTCTAACTCCTCCTCAAGTTTACTCGGGGTCCTGGCACACTCCGGGAGGGGGATTGACTTCTAAAGTTTGCAGAGAATGAATTCCTCCTCATTGCTATTTCAAATCTACTACCCCCCCCCCTGCCCCCCCGGGTTCTAAACCAATGACCTCTCGATCTGAATTGCCCCCCTTCTCGGTTCCCCCACCATTCCGGGTAATGGCTTACCTCTTCAAACCTGCTCACGCATGCACATACGCGCGCACACACACACTCCCACACGCACATGCACAAATACACACTCCCACACGCACACACACACACTCCCACACGCGCACACACACACACTCCCACACACACACTCCCACACGTGCACACACACACACTCCCACAC
>NW_025214526.1:18626-24125 GCF_004010195.1 Chiloscyllium plagiosum | reverse complement strand
ATCTTCAGCAGGGTGGTGGGGGGGGGGGTTGCGCAGAGGAGCGCGAGATTGGGAGCAGAGACGCGCCATTAAACAGGCCCGGGCAATGTCACCCCAGTTGTGGGTAAGGTGACTTTGCAGTTCAGGCCTGCACATTATGCAGCCTGCCAGCCGACATAATGGGACACGGCTAACACATTAGCAATGTTAGATTAATCTCTGGCGTTTAATTAATCTTCTCGTGGACGAGCGCCTGGAAAATGATTTAACTGTCAGCTCTCAACCATCATAAATATCGATCCTCCATTGGGTGGGGGGTGGAATTTGTGAAGAGTAAAGCTTTCCGCAAAGTGACGGGGCATCTTTGCGTTATTTATCCCACCAACAGCTTTTGCCCCCGTCCCTAATTGCCCCTTGATCTGAGTGGCTTCTTAAGATCACTACAGGGGGCTGTTAGGAGTCAACTCTCTCGCTGTGGGCCCCGGAGAAACTCCTAGGCTAGGCCATGGTTAGGGTGGTCGATATCCCTCCCGGAATGGGGCAAGTGAATGGAGTTTTTATCCCGATCGATGACATTTGGTCATGGTCAGACTCTCGATTGTAATATTGTCTAATCGACCTTCCCAGGGATTTTTATGACTCGCCTGTGGAGCAGGAGGGACTTGAACTGGGCCTCCCATTCCAAAGGTAGGGACACGGCCATCTGTGCCGCAAGAGTCCTCAGTTCCGGCTTTTATTAGTCGAATTAAAATTCCGCTGGCTGTCGTGAATTGATTTGGACGCATTTTCCCAGAGGATTAATCTGGATCTCCAAGCTGCTAATCAAAGTCAGGAAGCAGATGGCGGGTATTAATTGTCTCTGAGCGCTTATAAATAAAGATAGCGGCCTGTGGCGCGACGGTAGTATCCCCTGTCTCCTGTCCAGGAGGCCCAGGCTCACACCTCACTGGCTCTGCTGTGACACATCTCTGAACAGTGTGGGCAAACATACCTCTGCAGTTGAACACCGGTCAACTGAGACATCAGAATGAGAGATGTGAGACTGAGCATGTCAAATAACTCGCTCCCCCTCAACAGTTTCCCCTGTCCTTATCGCTTCATGTGCTGGGACCAGGATGGGACCAGTTCGGGCCAAATTCCCCTGTTTCCTCTGCTGTATCTATACATGTAATCCCATCACTTGACGAGGGATGAACTTCCCCAGTAGAGCTGGGGGGGCGAAACGTGTCTCGATCCCAAGAAAAGACCATAAAGTGTGTAAAATGAATATCCTGATTGACCAGTCAGGACGTTAAATGAGAATCACAGAGCCATACAGCATGGGAACAGACCCTTCGGCCCAACCAGTCCGTGCTGACCCATAATCCCAAACTCAGCTAGTCCCACCTGCCTGCCCCTGGCCTATATCCCTCCAAACCCTTTCCTATTCATGTCCTTATCCAAATGTCTTTTAAAATGTTGTAACTGTACCCGCACCCACCACTTCCTCTGGAAGGTCATTCCACACCCTCTATGTAAAAAATGGGCCCCTCGTTATCTGTCCCCTCTCACCTTAAATGTGCCCCCCGGTCTTGAAATCCCCCACCCGAAGGAAAAGACCTAATCTAGGCCCCTCATGATTTTATAAACCTCTATAAGGCCACCTCCTAAGCTCCAGGGAAAGATGTCCCAGACGCCCTTATAATCCAAACCCTCCAGTCCTGGCCACATCCTGGTAAATCCTTTCTGAACCCTCTCCAGTTTAATAATGGAACATAACTGACACAGAAGAGATATCATTAACGCCCTGTACAACCTCAATGTGACGTCTCAACACCCATAATCAAAGGATTGAGCAATGAAGGCAAGTTTACTAAACGCCTTCTTAACCCACTGTCTATATGTGACGCAGACTTCAAAGAATGGCATGGTGGCACAGTGGTTAGCACTGCTGCCTCACAGCGCCAGAGACCCGGGTTCAATTCCCACCTCAGGCGACTGTCTGTGTGGAGTTTGCACATTCTCCCTGTGGGTTTCCTCCGGGTGCTCCGGTTTCTTCCCACAGTCCAAAGATGTGCAGGGTCAGGTGAATTGGCCATGCTAAATTGCCCGTAGTGTTAGGTAAGGGGTAAATGTAGGGGTATGGGTGGGTTACGCTTTGGCGGGTCGGTGTGGACTTGTTGGGCCGAAGGGCCTGTTTCCACACTGTAATCTAATCTAAATCTGTAATCTAATCTAAATCTAATGTTGCTCCGGAACCCCCTCGGTCTCTGCGGATTGGCCTTCCGTTGGGAACCGATCCCATTGGAAATGTTGGCATGCATTCCCAGTTCCGTGACAGTGAAGGCTTGGAAGGGGAAGTGGAAACAGATGTAAAATTAGCAAGACCAAACACTCCTCCTGAAGCGAGCTGAGGTCCTCGGGGAATGCTCCATTTTTTTTATTTTGATCGTGCGAAAGTAGGTTATTGATTCCTGGAGTCTGTGTTATCCCGACTGCTTGCAGCTGCTGTCTGTCCTCTGACTTACCCGCGATTGAGCGGGACCTCGTGCCCTCACCCCACTGCAGAGGGGAGAACGGGCAATGTGACAGCCACCAAAGAGCGACCCGAGGACCACAAAGTGGTCGCAAGTCTATGCAGGGGAGGTCTGACCACTCATTGTGGCAGGTATTCAGGAAGGAGGGGGGTGGGGGGGTCACGGAGGCAAACAGCGCAGAAGCAGGCCCTTCGGCCCAACTCGTCCAGTTTTCCTAAACTACTCTAGTGCCATTTGCCTGTGTTTGACCTATATCTGTCCAAATTTTCCCGTTCCTTGGCTGACAGACAAAAGCTATTTTGGTTATTTTTGGCTAGTGCTGTTATTATTCCAGCTATTAGTTTCTTTTATTTTATTTACTGTTATCTTGGCTACTCCCAGGATAGGGGAGTCTAAAACCAGAAGGCACAGGTCTAAGGTTTGAGAGCAGGGAGATACAGAATGGTCCAAAGGAGCAGTTTTCTTCACACAGAGGGTGGTGAGTGTCTGGAAAGGGACTGCCAAAGGGAGTGGTGGAGGTGAGTACGGGTTTGTCATTCGGACAGCTACATGGATGGGACAGGAATGGAAGGATACAGAGGCAAATGGGAGCAGGTTGATTTTGAAAATGGGGCAGCACGGGCACGTTGGGCCGAAGGGGCTGTTTTCGATGGCTGTAGGCCTCTATGACTCGTTCAAATGTTGTCTTTGTACCAGCCTCCACCACGTCCTCTGGCCGTTCATTCCTCTGCGTGAAAAAGTTGCCCCTTGTCAATTTTTTCCTGTCTAGGTTTGGAATTCCCCCCGCCCTGGGGAACAGACCTTGGCTATCTGCCTTATCTCTGGCCCTCGTGATTTTGCATTACTCCATAAGGTCACCCCTCAACCTCCTACACTGCAGGAAAAGAACCCACAGTCTTAGCGAGTTTTGAGACAATTCGTAGCTCAGGTTGAGGTTTTGGACGTAGGTTTGCTCGCTGAGCTGGAAGGTTCATTTCCAGACGTTTCGTTACCTTCCTAGGTAACATCTGCAGTGGGCCTCAGGCGAAGCAATGCTGAAAATTCCTGCTTTCTATTTATATGTTTGGGTTTCTTTGGGTTGGTGATGTCATTTCCTGTGGTGATGTTATTTCCTGTGTTGAAGTCACTTCCTGTTCCTTTTCTCAGGGGGTGGTAGATGGGGGTCTAACTCGATGTGTTTGTTGATAGAGTTCTGGTTGGAATGCCATGATTCTAGGAATTCTCGTGTGTGTCTTTGTTTGGCTTGTCCTAGGATGGATGTGTTGTCCCAGTCGAAGTGGTGTCCTTCCTCATCCGTACGTAAGGATACTAGTGAGAGAGGGTCACGTCGTTTTGTGGCTAGTTGGTGTTCTAGGACAAGATGGTGTCTGCGTGGGGTTTCCTCCGGGTGCTCCGGTTTCCTCCCACATTCCAAAGATGTGCATGTTAGGTGAATTGGCCGTGCTAAATTGCCCGTAGTACTCGGTGCATTAGTCAGGGGTAAACGTAGGGGAGTGGGACTGGGTGGGTTACTCTTTGGAGGGTCGGTGTGGACTTGTTTCCACACTGTAGGGAATCTAACCTAAAAAATCTTCTCCCGTGCTCTTTCCAGTTGAAGAACACCCATCCCATGGCAGGGTGATCAGAATTGCACGCAATACTCCAATTGCAAATGTCCTGTACAGCCGCAACATGACCTCCCAACCCCTCTACTCAATGCACTGACCAATAAAGGCAAGCTTACCAATTGCCTCCTTGACACTCCTGTCTACTGATGACACCGCTTTCAAGGAATAGTGTACCTGCAACCCTGAGGCAGTTCAGCCTTCCAAGACTAGCTCACCTTTTGATGACAAATCCACATTGACGCCACATTCACTCGCTTTTGCCCCCTCGTTCCTCCCGGCTTGCTATTGGCGAGAACATACCGATGGCCGGTTGAAAGTTGACAATGAGCCGGCATTGCGTTCCATTGCGGGGAGGGAGAGGTAAGCGCTGAACCTTCGCTCCCAACCTCCGCGCATCCGCGGTGAGGGGAAAGCGTGAAGGGAGATCGGCCAGAGGGGTGGGGGGGGGGGGGGGGATTTCCGCCACCAGGTCAAGGGTCAGGGAAGCTGGGGGTCCATTTCCTCGGAAGGAAGGAGATGGAGGGTTAGGTCACCATGTAGTGACGGGTTTGGATCAGAGAAGCTGGGATTCGAAGCGATGAATGATTTCGAAAGGAAATTAGTAGGTCATCTTAAAAACGGGATTGATTTCTCAATGCTACAGAGAACGAGTCTAGACTCAATAGACCAGGTGTAACCTGTGACAGTGATAGACCCTTAAAAGGCCTGTCTCTGACTTTTGGAGGAGCTGGTTTTGGACTGGGGTGGATCAAGTTAAAAATCACTCGTCACCACATGATAGTTCAACATATTTATTTGGACTATAACGTGGTGTCATGTGATTTGTAATGTTTTCGACTCTCGACCGTCCAGTAACCAGTATCCCTCTTTTTCTACTCAGTTTCTCCTCAACACCGTACAAACCTATACCAAATGGTGCCCCCACTGTCTTAAATCCCCATGAAGGAAAGCTACGGATGTGTGATCAAGCCTTGGAATCTCTCCCACTGACATCTCTTTCAACTCACCGAGACTTCTTAGAACAGCACCTTCCGAACTTGCCATCTCTATATTGTGTTGGGGTTGTACAGGACATTGGTGAGGCCTCGTCTGGTGTGCTGTGTCTAGTTCTGGCCGCCCTGTTACAGGAAGGATATTCCTTCCGTGGGTGGCACGGTGGCGCTGTGGTTAGCACTGCTGCCTCACAGCGCCAGAGACCCGGGTTCAATTCCCGCCTCAGGCGACTGACTGTGTGGAGTTTGCACATTCTCCCCGTCTCTGCGTGGGTTTCCTCCGGGTGCTCCGGTTTCCTCCCACAGTCCAAAGATGTGCAGGTCAGGGTGGATTGGCCAAGCTAAATTGTCCCATAGTGTCCAGGGATATGCAGGTTAGGGTGGATTGGCCGTGCTAAATTGTCC
>NW_025214526.1:11139-15038 GCF_004010195.1 Chiloscyllium plagiosum | reverse complement strand
GAAGAGAGACAGAAAGAGAGAAAGAGATAGAGAGAAAGAGAGACAGAGAGAGAAAGGAAGAGAGAGAGAGAGACAGAGAGACAACGAGAGACAGGGAGACAGAGAGACAGAGAGAGAGAGAGAGAAAGGGAAAGGGTTCCTGGGGTGGGGAGACAAGTCGGGGTTGAAATCAGTGCAGCTTCTATCCCCCTCACCCCGCCAAACCCCAGACTGAGAGTGTGCAACCATGGGTCACGTGACCTTGCCAGGTTTCACCGTGAAGCCCCTTGCAGTCAAACAGCCAACCAACACTCACTCCCTTGACTATTACTCTGCTGTGAGGGTCACTGGCCAAGTCTGTTGAACCCCCACCCCCCCCATCCCTAATTGCACCTTTATACCGAACGCCTCTCTCGGTCCGCTCTGTCAGGGCCATTAAGAGACCATTGGCGCAGGGGGGCTGGAGTCACGTGGAGACCCCAGGCCGGGCAAGGCGGGCAGAATTAGCCCTCCCCACCCCACCCCGCCGAAGGGGCAGTGGGCGAGCGGGGTGCGGAGGTTTCCCAGGGGCCGCGTTGTGTCGTCACCCACCTCTCCTGCACCCCTGTCACACCCGCAAGGCCCGAAATATCCCAGAGTTGGCAGCGATAGCAGAACCGTGCCACCTGTCAGTCTACGCCCGCTCTGCACCTCATAATCCAACCTCAAGACAGCCTTCCACAGAGAGAGAGAGAGAGAGAGCTACGAAAATCCTGTGTTCAAGGAAGCCAAGAGAGAGAGCTGAGTGTATTATTGTCCCCTGAATGTAATCACCTCATTTCAACAGCACAGAGTGGCTTTCACTGCCCTATGATAATTCATCCATCTTCCGCATTGTGACTCTCGCAACGGAAAAAAAAAAACAACAAATGGTGCTTTGGCCTGAAGAAACCAATATTTCAACATTAAGCAAATATTCCTGATCTGTGGATAACATATTGAAGCAGGCAGGGCTATTTGCAAGAAGCTAGCTCTCTACTTGTTCAGTCAGATTTCAAGTCAATTGGTTCGGCAAATTAATAGCGTGGTTTTCGACAATGAATTATTCACCAAAAGGATGCCAGCCGTCCCAGTAATTCTCACCTTCTCATTGTTTGCACTTTTGACCAATCTTTCGATGATTTTCCTTCCTTCAATGCTGTCCCAATGCTGTCATAAATAAATCGACGGTTTCCCTCGAAGCTGGAAGTGGGGAACGGTTTCCTTTTCTCTGAGAGGGTGGTAAGATCGTACTGAATAAGAGCAGGAGCAGGCCATTCAGCCCCTCGGGCCTGTTCCGCCATTTAATATAGAGCATGGAAGCAGACCCGTCAGTCCAACCAATCCATGCAGACTATAATCCCAAACTAACACGGGGATAAGAAACATATCAGGGTAAAAACAAGGAGTGCAGATGCTGGAAACCAGAGTCTAGATTAGGGTAGTGCTGGAAAAGCACAGCAGGTCAGGCAGCATCCGAGGAGCAGGAAAATCCACGTTTCGGGCAAAAGCCCTTCATCTCTCCACCCTGCAGGCTCTCTGCCTGTATTCCAGATGAAGGGCTTTTGCCCGAAACATGGATTTTCCTGCTCCTCGGATGCTGCATGAACTGCTGTGCTTTTCCAGCACTACTCTAATCTAGACCCATGAGCAACATATCAGCTATGATCAGCTGTCAGGACATAATCTCATATGACTTCGAGATGGGCATGGGTTTGGAAGGTGCTGTCTGAGGAGCCTTGGTGAGTCATAGAGCCATCGAGTCATCCAGCACGGAAACAGACCCTTCTGCCCAACCAGTCCGTACTGACCCATAATCCCAAACTAAACTGGCCCATATCCCTCCAAACCCTTTCCTGTTCATGTCCTTATCCAAATGTCTTTTAAACGTTGTAACTGTACCCACAATCCACCACTTCCTGTGGACATTCATTCCACCCTCTGTGTAAAAGTGTTGCCCCTCATGTCCCTTTTAAATCTCTCTCCCCTCACCTGTGCCCCCTAGTCTTGAAATGCCCCATCATAGGGAAAAGACACCTGCCATTCACCTTATCCATGCCCCTCATAATGTGATAAACCTCTAGAAGGTCACCCCTAAGCCCCCTACGCTCCAGGGACAAATGTCCCGGCCTCTCCTCATAACCCAAACCCTCCATACCCGGTAACATCCTGGTAAATCTCTCTGAACCCTCTCCAGTTTAATAATCTCCTTCCTGTAACAGGGTGACCAGAACTGGACACAGTGATCCAGACGAGGCCTCACCAATGTCCTGTACAACCCCAACCTGACGTCCCAACTCCGACACTCAAAGGTCTGAGTAATGAAGGCAAGCGTGCTAAACACCTCCTTAACCCCCCTGTCTATATGTGATGCAAACCTCAAAGAATAATGGACCTGAACCCCCAGGTCTCTCTGTTCTGAACTGCTTTTAACTGTTTAAGTCCCGCCCTTGTGTGTTTTACCAAAATGCAATCCCCATAATGGCTGATCTGTGATCCATTCTTTATCCATGCCTTGGAAGTCTTTCTCCTCCGGAATATTTTTAAGATGGAGGGAAGATAGATTTCGGACTCACAAGAGAGCCATAGATTGACAGGAAGGTCGAGCTGAGGTCATAATAATCTCATTATTGAGAGGTAGGAGCAGGTTTGAGGGGCCGAACGGCCTCATGCTGTTCCTAATTTGACATGACGTTTTTTCACGGGATGTGGTCATTAGCGGATGGGCCTGGTGTTTATTGCCCCATCCCTAATTGGGGTAGTTAAGGGTCAACCCCATCGCTGTGGGGTTTGGGGTCCAGACCAGGTGAGGAAGGGTGGGGGTGCAGATTTCCATCCTTCAGGGAACCAGATGGGCTTTTCCCCTGTCATCAGGAATAGTTCCAGGGCCATCATTCCAATCCTAATTCCAGATTTCCTTGGATCCAAAGTCTACCGGAATCGAATTTCGCCAAAAATGGCGGCGAGATTAGGAGAAATTCCTCCCCATCTCAGCCCCTTCCCTCTGAGGCTGTGCCCTCGGGTCATGTCCCTCCTAAACATCTTCTCCACGTCCACTCTATCCAGGCCCCTCAGTAAGTTTCGATCAGACCCTCCATTCCCCCATCCTTCTAAACTCCATCGAGTACAGACCCAGTGTCCTCATATGACAAGCCCTTCATCCCTGGGGTCAGTCTGTGAATCTCCTCTGGACACCCGAACCCCTCTTCAAGGCCAGCAACATCCCTCCTTAGATACGGGGCCCATGATATTCCAAATGCATTCATTCAGGGCAGAGTAATAAGATTGGGATTTGATCTGCTTGCGTGTGGATCACATGGGTTGGTAGTCAATCACCTTAATCCTAGAATGTGCAGAGAGGCCATTCAGCCCATGCAAGTCTGCACTGACCCGCCAAATAGCACCACACCCAAACCCACACCATCCACTTAAACCGTGGCTAACACACCTCGCCCGCACATCTCTGGGTGCTACGGGCTGTACCACAAGGCCAATCCACCTTGACCTGCATGTAAACAAACAGGACAGTGGTTCCTGTGAATCAGAAACCAACACATAGAAATGGCTGGAGACGCTCAATAGGTCTGGCAACATCCACAGAGAGAAAGCAGAGTTAACATTTCAGGATGAGTGAGCCTTCTTCAGAGCATCCAGCCAGACCCCAACCCTGTAACCGAGCATTTCCCATGGTCTTACCCATCTCCACATCCCTGGGCAATCCACCCTAACCTGCACATCCCAGGGCACTATGGGACAATTTAGCACGGCCAATCCACCCTAACCTGCACATCCCTGGGCACTATGGGACAATTTAGCACGGCCAATCCACCCTAACCTGCACATCCCTGGGCACTATGGGACAATTTAGCACAGCCAATCCACCCTAACCTGCACATCCCTGG
>NW_025214526.1:0-10861 GCF_004010195.1 Chiloscyllium plagiosum | reverse complement strand
CACTCTGGGACAATTTAGCACGGCCAATCCACCCTAACCCGCACACCCCTGGACATTATGGGACAATTTAGCACGGCCAATCCACCCTAACCTGCACATCCCTGGGCACTATGGGACAATTTAGCACGGCCAATCCACCCTAACCTGCACATCCCTGGGCACTATGGGACAATTTAGCACGGCCAATCCACCCTAACCTGCACATCCCTGGGCACTATGGGACAATTTAGCACGGCCAATCCACCCTAACCTGCACATCCCTGGGCACTATGGGACAATTTAGCACGGCCAATCCACCCTAACCTGCACATCCCTGGGCACTATGGGACAATTTAGCACGGCCAATCCACCCTAACCTGCACATCCCTGGGCACTATGGGACAATTTAGCACAGCCAATCCACCCTAACATGTACATCTTTGGACTGTGGTTGTATTTGATGGGTAACAGTGGGTACCATCTACAAAATGCATTCTGGTTATTCACCAAGACAACGTCTTCCAAACCCATGCCCAGTCCCATCCAGATGGACAAGGGCAGCAGATACATGAGAACACCGACCTTCTGCAAGTTCCCCTCCGAGCCACTCCCCATCCCAATTTGGGAATATATCGGCCATTCTTTCAGTGTTGCTGGGTCAGAATCCTGGAACTCCCTCCCCCCGGGCAACGTGGGTCTACCTCGCCCCTAGATGTGGAGCGACTGAGAATGCAGTTCATTACCACCTTCTCTAAGGGACAGTTAGGGACGGGGTTAAATAGCTGGGATCGCCAGAGATGGCTACATCCTGGGTCTGAATTATAAATAACGCTGGGAGCTGAAAGACTCGGGGGTTATGATTCCAGGGATGGCAGGACTGACGCACGAGGAGAGGTTGATTGAGTGGGACAGGACTTTTTAATAATTCATTTCTGTGACTTGGGCTGGCCAGCACTGATAGCCCATCCCTATTTGCTCTTGAGAACATAGAACAATACAGCGCAGCACAGGCCCTCGCTGTTGCGCCGACCTGTGAACTAATCTAAGCCCATCCCCCTACATTATCCCATCGTCATGCATGTGCTTATCCAAGGACTGTTAAAATACTGCTAATGTGGCTGAGTTGACTACATTAGCGGGCAGGGCATTCCACACCCTTACCACTCTGCGTAAAGAACCTGCCTCTGACATCTGTCTTAAATCTATCACCCCCTCAATTTGTAGTTACGCCCCCTCGTACACACTGACGCCATCATCCTAGGAAAAAGACTCTCACTGTCTACCCTGTCTAATTCTCTGATCGTCTTGGATGTCTCTATTAAATCTCCTCTGAGCCTTCTTCTCTCCAATGAGAACAGACCCAAGTCTCTCAGCCTTTCCTCATAAGACCTCCCCTCCAGACCAGACAACATCCTGGTAAATCTCCAGGAGGCTCGGGGTGAGCTGCCATCTTGAATCACTCCAGTCCACTTGCTGTGGGTTGACCCATAATGCTGTTAGCGAGGGAATTCCAGGATTTTGACCTAACGGTATATTTACAAGATAAAAGTGGTGAATGGCTCGGAAGGAAAGTTGTGGGGGGGGGGGTTAGGATGGTGTTCCCAAATACCTGAGGCCCTTGTCCTTCTAAGTGGAAGTGGTCGTGGGTTTGGAAGGTGCTCGCTGAGGATCTTTGGTGAATTTCTTCAGTGCATCTTGTAGATGGTACACACCGCTGCTATTGAGCGTCAGTGGGGGAGGGTTTGAATGTTTGTAGATGTGGTGCCAAAGTTTGAAAGAGTAAAACGCATTGTGCACCATTCTAAGAAGGATCTTTCTTACAAATCAGGATAAGGAATTCGATCAGAGCTAGAGAGAAACATCTTTGCTCTGAGGTTGATGGATCTGAGGAATTCTCTTCCCCCAAGAGCTCTGAGCGCCTCAGTCCATGAATATATTCAAGACCCAAGCTCAATAAACCTGTGTACATCTCCACATGAATCAAAGACTCGCGTAAGAGAATAGAGTCAAAGTCCAAAGAGAAGCATTGATCCAGATGACTGACAGAGTGGGTTCAAGGAGCCGGGCGCAGGAATGAAGCTAGCTCCTGTTCGTACTGTACATGTGGCTCCCATCAACCCCTCTTTCCCCTTCGCCCTCCCCCCAACCACCTCCATTCTGTCAAACCGATTCTGTCTGGGCTAGCAGCAGGCCGAAAATACCCTTGGCACCAAATGATGGCGCACACCTCGTTAAAACCTGAGTCTGCTACCTCAGGCCGGGTACCTGCTCGTTAACGACCCGACCTCATTAGCCCAACGCTCGCCAGCCTGAACTCTGACCCCGCCGGCACTCCTGACGTCCCCCCAGAAGGCGTTAGCTAGCGGAGGGGGGTGGGGTGGGGGGAGAGCGGGGGGGCCCATCTCATAATGGAGTGCATCTTTTGGAACAGCAGGTAAATGCTGAGTTGGGTTGAAGGAGCAGTTAGAAACTGGAGCTAATGAGGAAGCAGTGATGTTACTGCTTCCAGCCAATCGACCATAAAGACTTCAGCTGACAAGCCAGGCTCCAGATAATCCGCTGACCCGGAGTCGGGAGAGGCCAATTAAGAATCTGGCTGATGGAAACAGGGACTAGAGGAGGGCGCGGTGTGCAGGTGAGGTATTTGAGGGGTGGATAATTGGACGGCCCCATTGCCAAAGCAGGGTGGCTCGGTGGGTTAACACAGCTGCCTCACAGTGCTAGGGACCCTGGGCCCCCATCTGCGTGCAGTTCGCACGTTCTCCCTATATCTGCGTGGGGTTTCCGTCCACAGTCCAAAATGTGTGCAGGTTAGGGTGGATCAGCCGTGCTAAATTGCCCCATAGTGAGCAGGTTAGGGTGGATCAGCCGTGCTAAATTGCCCCATAGTGTGCAGGTTAGGGTGGATCAGCCGTGCTAAATTGCCCTGTAGTGTGCAGGTTAGGGTGGATCAGCCGTGCTAAATTGCCCCATAGTGTGCAGGTTAGGGTGGATCAGCCGTGCTAAATTGCCCTGTAGTGTGCAGGTTAAGGTGGATCAGCCGTGCTAAATTGCCCTGTAGTGTGCAGGTTAGGGTGGATCAGCCGTGCTAAATTGCCCCATAGCGTGCAGGTTAGGGTGGATCAGCCGTGCTAAATTGCCCCATAGCGTGCAGGTTAGGGTGGATCAGCCGTGCTAAATTGCCCCATAGCGTGCAGGTTAGGGTGGATCAGCCGTGCTAAATTGCCCCATAGCGTGCAGGTTAGGGTGGATCAGCCGTGCTAAATTGCCCCATAGCGTGCAGGTTAGGGTGGATCAGCCGTGCTAAATTGCCCCATAGCGTGCAGGTTAGGGTGGATCAGCCGTGCTAAATTGCCCCATAGCGTGCAGGTTAGGGTGGATCAGCCGTGCTAAATTGCCCCATAGCGTGCAGGTTAGGGTGGATCAGCCGTGCTAAATTGCCCCATAGCGTGCAGGTTAGGGTGGATCAGCCGTGCTAAATTGCCCCATAGCGTGCAGGTTAGGGTGGATCAGCCGTGCTAAATTGCCCCATAGTGAGCAGGTTAGGGTGGATCAGCCGTGCTAAATTGCCCCATAGCGTGCAGGTTAGGGTGGATCAGCCGTGCTAAATTGCCCCATAGCGTGCAGGTTAGGGTGGATCAGCCGTGCTAAATTGCCCCATAGCGTGCAGGTTAGGGTGGATCAGCCGTGCTAAATTGCCCCATAGCGTGCAGGTTAGGGTGGATCAGCCGTGCTAAATTGCCCCATAGCGTGCAGGTTAGGGTGGATCAGCCGTGCTAAATTGCCCCATAGCGTGCAGGTTAGGGTGGATCAGCCGTGCTAAATTGCCCCATAGCGTGCAGGTTAGGGTGGATCAGCCGTGCTAAATTGCCCCATAGCGTGCAGGTTAGGGTGGATCAGCCGTGCTAAATTGCCCCATAGCGTGCAGGTTAGGGTGGATCAGCCGTGCTAAATTGCCCCATAGCGTGCAGGTTAGGGTGGATCAGCCGTGCTAAATTGCCCCATAGCGTGCAGGTTAGGGTGGATCAGCCGTGCTAAATTGCCCCATAGCGTGCAGGTTAGGGTGGATCAGCCGTGCTAAATTGCCCCATAGCGTGCAGGTTAGGGTGGATCAGCCGTGCTAAATTGCCCCATAGCGTGCAGGTTAGGGTGGATCAGCCGTGCTAAATTGCCCCATAGTGAGCAGGTTAGGGTGGATCAGCCGTGCTAAATTGCCCCATAGTGAGCAGGTTAGGGTGGATCAGCCGTGCTAAATTGCCGCATAGCGTGCAGGTTAGGGTGGATCAGCCGTGCTAAATTGCCGCATAGCGTGCAGGTTAGGGTGGATCAGCCGTGCTAAATTGCCGCATAGCGTGCAGGTTAGGGTGGATCAGCCGTGCTAAATTGCCGCATAGCGTGCAGGTTAGGGTGGATCAGCCGTGCTAAATTGCCGCATAGCGTGCAGGTTAGGGTGGATCAGCCGTGCTAAATTGCCCCATAGCGTGCAGGTTAGGGTGGATCAGCCGTGCTAAATTGCCCCATAGTGAGCAGGTTAGGGTCGATCAGCCGTGCTAAATTGCCCTGTAGTGAGCAGGTTAGGTTGGATCAGCCGTGCTAAATTGCCCTGTAGTGAGCAGGTTAGGGTGGATCGGCCAAGATAACTCTGGGGTTAT
Source organism: Chiloscyllium plagiosum (assembly GCF_004010195.1). NCBI lineage: Eukaryota > Metazoa > Chordata > Chondrichthyes > Orectolobiformes > Hemiscylliidae > Chiloscyllium > Chiloscyllium plagiosum. The sequence continues at coordinate 6,230 of NW_025214526.1, read as the reverse complement.
GAGCACAGGATGAGTCTGAGTGGGACGCTCTTCAGTGCAGACTCGAGGGGCCGAGTGGCTTCTATCTTTGCAGCGTCGGGATTCTACGACAAAGTGGGAACCCCAACTGCTGTCGGGCAGCTCCCTGACCAGCTAAAATCTGAGGTGATCTCGATTTGCTTTCGTGTATTGAAATCTCAGTCTTGGATGCATCCAGTGTGAGGGTATGCACAGTGGAATCTCAAATCCCATAGATTTCAAATGTGTTTCCTTGTGTCTTCACACTGACTGACACTGGGAACTCCCCTTCAGTCCCACCAGAACCATAGGAAATAGTCTCCCAGTGTTTCACCTTTGCACCAGGTCCTCTGCCAGTTATTGTATGTGTCTCCCAGGCTATTCCTGCCCTCCCCCTGCTTTCTTGCACAGCCCCATCGCTGCATTCAGCTGTTGCAACCAGACCAGGTCTCCTTCTTGATAAAAAAATTAGCTACAAATTCGGGGTATCACTGGCCTGGCGTAGAGCTTGTGACTGGGATATGAAACCAATCTGCTTCGGTTAGGGAACAGAATCCAGTTTCCCATCTTCCCTCTGGTTTGGCTGGAGCTTTCAAAATGATTCAGTCGCCAGTCATAGGGAACAGCCTTGAAAATGATTTACTCCAACTGTGGAACTCATTAACTTTACAAATGCTGACCTGGATCCTGGGGGAATGCAGTTGTATTCATCCAGCCACCATCCCCTGCTCTTCTCTCTCAAAGACAGCGGATCTTTTTGGCTGCTCTCCAGCATTTTCATCGAAATGGCCAATCCGTATGTTTTGATAAATCAGATGTGAGCATAAAGACCATCGAGAAAGAGCGCTAAGATAATATTCTGGGCGTGAAACACAGGGAAACGGTAAAGGAGGAGGAATGGGTGCAGTAGGATTTGGTTTGAAGATAGTTTTTTAATGCAGAGCATTATTAGCATGGAGTATGTTGACCAGAATGAAACCCACATGCCAAAGACTGAATTACAAAAACAGATTGTACAAGATAGGGTTGCAAATCCTGGAATTTAGGTGGTAAAGATTGGTTTATTCATTCCTTCAATTAATGTGGCCATCACTGGTTTGACCATCAGTTATTCCCCATCCTGATTATCCCTTGAAACGGCAGTAATGAGTTGTACTCTTGAACCACTGTTAGTGCAGAGACACCCAGAGTGCAACTAAGGATGGACTTCCACAATTTTAACCCAACAACACTGAAGGAATGGTGATATATTTCCAAGTAGGGGGTTTGGAAGGTGGTGTCGATGAAACGGCTATTAGAAGGAACTGATAAAACATACAGAAAGAATCAATTTCAGGAAGTCTGTGACTTGTTTCATAGTTTAAAAATTAGAACCAGAAATCTCAGATGTAAAACCAAACAGTGAGCTAAGTTTGGAACTTCCTTCCAGAAGTAACAATTGTGACTCATTTCTAAGGTTGACAGCTTTCTGTTAACTGAAGGTGTTCAGGAATGTGTGGCAATCAAAGATATTTTAGTTAGGTCACTGATTAACCATGTTCGTGTAGGACATGGGAATTGGAGCAGTTTTCATGGACTTAATGGTCTCATCCTGTTTCTATGGCTACACACTCCTATTAAACGTAGTGCTCGCGATGGAGTCTATAGATTTTTTTGACTTTATGTCAAGGTGAAGAATATTGTTCATAAGGGATTTTAATGTTCCCACATTTTATTTTAGTCAAACACTCACCATGTAGCCAGGTATCTCAGGTCTAACCCTAAACTTTCACTCTCCCCTTTTGAAATAGTTGGTTCACTGGGAATTCCACAGAATGACAGTGTTTGTTACCAATACAACAGAAACCCTGTTCTACCAGTGACAGGTTTGCGCAACAGTGCTTTGCAGTAGAATTAACTATTTTACTGTGGGTCTGGAGTCACATCTTAGCCAGACCAGGTAAGGATGGCAGTTTCCTTCCCTTAAGGGGCATCAGTTAATCATGAGATTTTGCCACATTAAGCAGCGTGATCATAATTAGATTGTCAATTCCACCATCTGCCATCATGGGATTGGATTTATAATACTATCTAGAATATTACCTAGGTCTATGAATTGATAATAGATATAGCTTGTAGATAATGCCACAAACTTATCACTTCCCCATATGGAGTTCTGGCCTGTTCAATATGAAGATGGTGTAGAATTCCCAAGACCCTGGCTCTTCAGCACCATCAAAGTGAAGGCCTCCCGTAGTTTAAATCTTTCAGCAACATCCCAGTGGAGACCTCCCGTGGATCATAACTTTCAGCTTCATCCCAGCCGAGAGCTCCCGAGTTTCAATCCATTCAGCACCCACATAGAGGACAGCTCCCACTGCACCACCCCCTCCTTGTGGAGAGGTTCCCCAGAGACAAACATTTCAGCACCACCTCCAGCGGACAGCTCATGGCAACTAGCCCCTTCAGCACCCTCCCTGTGGAGAGCTCCCACAGAGTCAAACTGTTCAGCACTAGATCCAGCGGACAGCTCATGGCAACTAGCCCCTTCAGCACTTCCCCTGTACAGGGCACCTCAGATCAACACCTTTCAGCACCATCCCCAAGGGACAGCTCCTGGGAACTCGCCCCTTCAGCACTCCCCCTGTGCAGAGCACCTCAGATCAACACCTTCCAGCTGCATCTTCAAGGGACAGCTCCTGGGAACTCGCCCCTTCAGCACTCCCCCTGTGCAGAGCTTCCCAAATCAACACCTTCCAGCTGCATCTCCAAGGGACAGCTCCTGGGAACTCGCCCCTTCAGCACTTCCCCTGTGCAGGGCACCTCAGATCAACACCTTCCAGCACCATCTCCAAGGAACAGCTCCTGGGAACTCGCCCCTTCAGCACTTCCCCTGTGCAGAGCTTCCCAAATCAACACCTTTCAGCACCATCTCCAAGGGACAGCTCCTGGGAACTCGCCCCTTCAGCACTTCCCCTGTGCAGAGCACCTCAGATCAACACCTTTCAGCACCATCTCCGAGGGACAGCTCCTGGGAACTCGCTCCTTCAAAAAAACCTTGTTCAGTACCACATCTAGGGGACAGCTCCCGACAACCAGCTCCTTCAGCATCTTCCCTGTGGAGAGCTCCCCAGACCAAAACCTTGTTCAGTACCACTTCTAGGGGACAGCTCCCGACAGCTCGCTCTTTCGATGGAGACACCCGTTCACACAGTGAATCACGGCGCAAATTGGAGGACCAACATCTCCTCTGCAGCCAAGGCCCTATAAACATTTTTGCAGTTCATACTGAGTTCAACGTCTTCAAGTTGTGTAGCAACTCCCATTCCTACCCTTTCTTGTTACACCCTCTGTCACCTTGTCCTCTCTCACCTCCCCAGTGGGACTGTCTGTTCTTTCCACTCTGGCAGTTGGACACAGCATTATTCTGCCATTCTTACATTCCAGTCACTTAACCTGCTCTGTCAACATATTCTCCCCAAGCACTCCACCTCCCCACCCCTCCCAAACTATTGCAGAAATGCTGCCCTCCCCCCCCCCCCACACTTTATGTCAGTTCAGATGAAGAGTCATTTAAACTCAATACATTAGTTTGCTCTCTCTCTCTCTCTCTCTCTCCCTCCATGGTTGCTGCCGGACCCTGTGTGAGATCCAGCATTGGGCATTTTCTTCCGATACAAATCTTTCAGCACCACCGCAGTGGATTGTTCTGGATGTTTAAACCTTTTCAGATGCAGGATTTACCAAAAGAACCGCAGATGCTGCAAATCAGAGTCGGTTCACTCAATGTCTCTCCACAGATGCTGTCAGAGCTGCTGAACCTTTCCAGCAATTTCTGCTTTTTGTCACATAGTAATTAGGAGCAGTTCAGCACTTTGAGCCCCACGCCGCCATTTCACGTGATCATGGTTGATTTTATCCTGGTCCCAACTCCACTCTCCCGCCTTCTCCCTGTTGCCCTTTATTCTGCTTCTCGTCAGAAATGTTATCTGTTTCTTTCTTGAATCTATCCATTGACTCTACCTCCGTTTCACTCTGGGGCAGCGAGTCCCACAGATTCACCAAATCTCTGACAGAGGTAGTTTCTCCCCATCTCAGTTTTGAACCGACCTCCTTGCAATCTATGCCTTGCTTGAGACTGCCCTCTACAAAGGGAAACATCTCTTCTACCTCCACCTTATCAATCCCCTTTAGAATTTTCTATACCTCGGTCACGTCAGCACGGTGGATCACTCGTTAGCACTGCTGCCTCACAGTGCCAGGAGCCCAGGTTCAATTCCAGCCTCGGGCGACTGTTTTGTGTGGAGTTTGCACATTCTCCCCGTGTCTGTGCGGGTTTCCTCCCACAGTCCAAAGATGTGCAGGTCAGGGTGAATTGGCCGTGCTAAATTTCCCACAGTGTTAGGTGCATTAGTCAGAGGGAAATGGGTCTGGGTGGGTTGCTCTTTGGAGGGTTGGTGTGGACTTTTTTTGGGCTGAAGGGTCTGTTTCCACAACGAAGGAAATCTAATCTAACCTAAAAAAAAAAATCACCCCTCAATCTTCGGAACCCAGCGAGTGCAAGCTCCTTGTACGCCACCCCTTTCATCCCTGGAATAAACCTGGTGAATCTCCCCTCAACTGCCTCCAATCCTCCCTCAAACAAGGGGAGCAAAACTGGGCACAGTACCCCAGGAATAAAAATGGAGACTGCAGACGCTGGAGAGTCAGAGTCAAAAGGTGAGGTGCTGGAAAATTGCAGCAGGTCAGGCAGCATCCGAGGAGCAGGAGAGTCATTGTTTCAGGCATAAGTCCTTCATCAGGAATACTCCAGGAGCAGTCTCACCAATGCCTGATGTAACTGCAATGACACTGCTTTACATTTCCAACAAATGCCCAACTTCCGTTTGCCTTTCTTATGTGCTGCGCGCCCACACCCACTTTCTGTGATTCATAGATACTTCTGCATGGGTTCAACATTGAGGAGTGTCAAAAGGCGTTCAAAAACTTTGACTCCGACATAGTTTCACGGAAGTGGCGTGTTCTTTCAGTAGCTGTCTCAGCCTGCTTTCTGAGGGCTTGCATTGTATTCTCGATAAAGGCAACAAAACGAAATGCCCCCAGGCACAATTTTCCGAATTCAAGTGGCAGACCGTGTGTCTGAAGCAGCACCTTCAGTATGGTGTCTGTCTCATTTTCTGTTCACGGCACGCGGACTGCTATCTTGATATTCCAACTCGGATAGATTTCCACCCCCACAGTACTCTCCAGTGAACTGATGACCAGTGCAATACTGAGATAGTTAGAGACTGACCGGCACCTAATGTGACAGACCCGTGAAACGCTGAGGAGAAATCTTGGACAGGCATACACCAGGGAATGCTTCAGCTACACCGGCTGTCTGCATTCCAACATATTCCTGCAATGCTGGAGAGTTTTCCCTTCTGCGAGCCTTGTGTTCTGCTGTTCTGTGCCCGTGCCTCACCTTTAACGGGCTCTCCCCCATTGTCTCGATAACGTGGCCCGTGCACTTGCTCAGTCACGAATGCTGAGGCACCGACAAGCCCTATTTTCTTTCTGCTTTCTGTCATTATTCAAATCTTAAGTGATCAGGCGAAGACAGACAGTCCAATTCAGTTCAAGAGGCAATTAACATCTGAGCACAAAAGATGACTGATTGAGATAAATGCTATGAAAACAGACTGTTGGGTTTATATCTTTCCATGACTGCTTGATGTACTTTGTGGTCAGGAACTTCATGGCTACACCACCGGTGGCTGTCCTTTCAGCTGCTTGGGACTCGGATGTCCAGAATGTCCCCCCTTAACCTCTTCGCCTCACTCCCCTCGTTGACAATGCTCCTTAAAATGGTTGCCTTTGGCCGCACGTTTGGTGTCAGAGTTTGGCAAGCACCCGCTCAAATATCCCAGCGGTAAGAGTAGGCCATTCGGCCCCTTGACCGTGCGCCATCAGATTAATGATGACCTGATTGCCACCTCCACCCCTCATTCCCACTCATCGTGAATAGCCATCAACTCCCTTGTTGGTCAAAAATGCATTTATCGATTTGTTAAAAATGATCACAGAAGCCCTACAATGGAGAAGCAGGTCATTCACCCCATTGGGTCTGCAGTGTCCCTCCAAAGAGCATCCCATGCTATCACTGTAACCCAGCATTCTCCATGGCCAACCCACCCTAACCTGCACAACCCCGTAACACTGTATTCCTAATGGCCAATCCACCCTAACCTGCACATCCCTGTAACACTGTATTC
>NW_025214525.1:34816-45391 GCF_004010195.1 Chiloscyllium plagiosum | reverse complement strand
ATCATCCGCAAACGTGCTCACCCAACCTTCTAACTCCTCCTGCAGGTCATTTATAAAAATGACAAACAACAATGGTCCCAAAACAGATCATTGCGGAACACAGCTAGTGACGACACTCCAAAATGAACCTTTACCATCAACTACTACCCTCTGTCTTCTTCCGGACAGCCAACTCCTAATCCAAACCTCCAACTCACCCTCAATGCCATACCTCCGTATTTTTTACAGTAGTCTACCATGGGGAAACCTTATCAAACGCCTAACTAAAATACATATACACCACATCTACCGCCTTCCCCTCGTCCACCTCCTTAGTCACCTTCTCAAAGAATTCAATAAGGTTTGTGAGGGCGGGTGGGAGACACTACCTCTGTCGTGCCTCGGGTTCTTCTCCTGCGCGCTTTTAAAGGGAAAGAAAAACCTACCCGGCTGCCCCTCTGGTCTTCGTCACTTCCCCCTGCTGCTCCCGCTCTTTCTGTGAAGAGAAAAAAAACACCGCTGCCCGCTACCGGTAAGTAATTTTTAAAACAAACTGTCTTACCTTAGCTGCTGCTCGCACTCAAAGTGAATTTACCCTGTGATCTTCACTGAGCTCTACCTTTTCTTTTCCACGTGAGGATTTCTCTTTGCACCAATTTCTATCCCTCATGGACCGAAGCAAAACCGAGTTTTATCGTTCAGCACATAATCAACAGCTACTTGAGCAGCTAATCTTGCTGCTTTAACTCTCTGCTCTTACGTATGGGTTGGCACGACTTCAGGGAAAGAGTTTCTGAATTCCTCCAAAATAACTACCTCCCTTTTGACATCATATGTTTGCTCGATTTTTTCAATCTCTGATCCGTCTATTGAAATTAATCTGTTTGAAACTTTTCAACTCAATATAGCTTTGATGAGGGTCCCTCGTTAGATTACTGAAGCGTCGTCTGTAGGCTTCTGGTAAAGCTCATAGGCACTTGAAATTGTTTATTTCACATCCGGCTACTCCCCACCTGTCTTTGCTGATCGTGATGTGAATGCCTTACCGGTCTACCTGAATTTTAATATGTATCAACAGAAGCCCCATTGCCACAGGTCACTGCAATTTGTTTGGCCACATTTTCAAATCAAATATTTTTGTCATCAAATTTCGGCAATTCTGGATCATATTTAAGCTTCTGACGACCAGGAGCTTGCTCTTCCTCACTCTCTTCTTCATTAAGCCTATCCTCAAACTTTACCTCCAGCTTTTAAAGCAGATTTTCCTTTTGAAGCGTCAGTTTTTGAAGTTCAAAAGCTCTCTTTTTCTTTCTCTGTTCGCACTTTTGCCCTCTCTTCTGCTGTTTTCCCTTTTTCCCTCTCTTCTGCTTTTAATCGTAACTCAAACTGTTTCATTTCTACTGCCCTTTGCTTAAGTCTCACTTCTCACTCAAGCTGCCTCATTTGTAATTGAATCATTGGAATCTCTGCAGATTCTAATCGTCTCTCCAGCAAGTTTAAGTGCTGAGTTACTGCTGCAATTATCTCTCGTTTCCTCGTGGAAACAAGCAGGTCCAATTGGAGCTTCTCTGCTAATTCCTGCAGGTTGTTCTTATTCGTATTTTGCAAAACGTCCAAAGTCACTGCATTCACATCCAGCAAACGTTTGGTTACTGAAAGGGCCATTAGTATACTTAGCTTTGTCTATCCAAACAAACCAAAACCCGAAATAACGACACAAAAACTACCACTGACTGTTTAAAATCCCGCAAAAAGCGTTAATTTGTTATGGTCGAGGCCAGAAGAATCCAAACATTCTTAACAGTCAGACCAGACAGTAACTTTGAAATTTATTTTGTTAACTGTTCAGTGATAATTACCCAGATTAAGTTAGCAAAGTTGACTACCAGCTTTAAATCAGACAAAAAAAAATCACAAATTACTAAATGCGAAGAGAAGAATACGGAAGCAGACAAAATGCAGTCTATCCAACCTAGACTTAAGGGTAGATTTCCCAATATACACAAAAGTTCCAATAAGCAAACCGATTTTAAAACACAGTACAAGAAGTGTCAGATTTTTATACGTTGAAGTTGGAAGGATAGAAGAGAGAGTCACATAGCTCACTGTACTCCAAGCCGTTCTGGACTGAATTAAAGTGCTCAGCTCAGTTGGAGAGTCTACCAATCTCCTTTCTTCACACAGGGCACTTCTAAAACATGACCAATATAGGTGAGATCTCAATTAGACCTCGCAATACCCTTTAATCTCTGTACTAAATCAGGCAAATAAACCTGGCTGGTTTATTACTCTAAGAAAAAACTCAGGGACATAGTACCCTTGAGCCAAGGAACATCATTTTCGGGATAAAAAGGGACTATCTTTATGACAAACACCCATAAGTCTTTATTTTTTCATTATGTTTACGGAAAGAAAGCTGATTTGAGCTGTAATGAACAATCAAGAATCATTGACTCTATCCATTTCATAATTGAATATGCATGGCATACGTGAGAAAACTTTGCTTCTGTAAAGATGGGAAACTGGGAATCATTGATACCCGCTGAGGGACTAAAACAGATTCATCTACTGAGAGAGACCGAGGACTGAAGTACGACAAATCCCCTGAAAGCGAGATGTCACTGACGTTGCGATAACTGCCAAAATCGCTGCAATGCTGACTGAACCGAATGTGCTCAATGACTGATGTTCTGAATAGGTTGGTGCTGTTTTCACCGCACCGTCGGAGGCAGAGTGGTGACGTTACAGAGTTTTCTAAACTCCTGTGTGTCATGAAATAAGTAAATAGACAAGGTCGTTTCCCTGGGTTGTGAAGTCCAGAAGTCGAAGTCAGACTTTTGAGTGTTGGCAAAGATTTAAATGTAATATAATGTGCAATATATTCACGCAAACGTGGTGCACGTATACAATGTGCTGCCTGAAGAATGGATTCTTCTATATTTTGAATATCTAATGGCATCTGGATAGTTTTGGGAACGAAAGGAGCACGGGGGTATCAGTCAACTGCTGTCAAATGATTATTTCAGGATATCAGGTCAGCATAAACTTATTGTACCGAATGGTTGGTTTTCGTGCTGTGCACCACTCGAACTCGATAATCTTCTCCTTCATCTTGTGGTCTTGTTAATTCAGTCAAGCAGAACGTTCCCTTGCATTTCTTCTTATCATTATGATATGTGAGCAGAATTCATTCGCTGCCTGATTCTATTGCTGCTTCTGTCACTGCTTTCTTTAGAATTCCCTGTGCCTAGCACGCTGTCAGGCCAATTAGCGAAATGATATAAACACAGATTGTTGTGAAATGAAAACGTTGATTGCAAAACAGGGAGCAGGATTGTAAGGCACACCATATTGTGCACGGATTAGGATCAGCATCTCCAACTCTGTCACACTGAGCACGGTTACCCCGGTGGTTTCAGTCCACTGCAGTTCACTCTGTTGGCACAGGACTGTGCAGGGAGGCACAAGTTGAGTCGCACAATCAAGTTCGCTGATGACACGACTGTCGTTTGTTTCATCAGCAGGAACGACGAGTGAACACACAGAGACGGTGTGCAGCGACTAAAGTACTGGTGCAGAGCCGAAAAGACTGTCTCTGAACGTGAACAAAATGAAAGAGATGATTGTTGACTTCAGGAGAGCACGGAGTTAATACGTTAACAGCTTTCCCATGGAGATCGTGAAGACCACCAAATTTCTGGTCAACCAAATGGTGGAGAATCTCACCTGAACACGAGACACCATCTCCATCGCCAAGGAAGCCCAGCAGTGTCTCCACTTTCTGTGTGGACTGTGGAAACAAAAACTCCCACTCCACATGCTCACCATGTGTTCAGTGTTCAGTGAGAGTTACCTGAGCTGCTGTATCACTGCATGTTTCGACAATTGCACCATCTCGAATCTTGAGTCCCTACAATGGATCGATAGGACAGCTGAGAATGAGGTCATCGGGATCTCTCTTCCCTCCATTACAGACATTTACAACACACGCTGCATCCGAAAAGCAAAGAGCATTGTGGACGTCCCCACACACCCCTCACTCAAACTCTTCTCCCTCATGCCATCTGGCATAAGATACAGGAGCATTCTGTCTGTCACAGCCGGACTGTGCAACAGTTTCTTCCCCCAAGACATCAGATTCCTTCATACTGCACGATCAGACTATTATCCAACTGAAATTATTTGCACGATTTGGATTTACTGCGAGAACTATATGTATTCATTGTCATTCATCTATTACATTGCAATTTGCGTGTTTTGCACATCTTATGGACTTCATACCGCCCTCTGAACGATCGTGTAGTTTGTGTTGTCCATGGAGAACCTTGGTCCAGGGTGAACACGGTCTCTTTCTTTTCACTGTATCAGTTGTATATGGTGGAAATGACAAATAAAATCTACTCTACGTGCGAAGTGACTGGGATGCAGATGGCCCTGCAAGAGCCAGCAGAGTCTGACCTTCTTGTTTCTCCAACATACCAGATCCAATATTCTGCTTGCTGCTTATTATACACCATCCTGCCCCCAGATCCCCCTCTCTCTGCGACTCCCCGTCTCTCCAATCTTATGCAGGTCGATAACCTTTGCAGTAATGCATATTTTACACTCATTATAATTGCGAAGATAAGGGCAGAGTGATAATCTGATACGGTTCCACATATGGGCTAAAGTCATATACATCGCAGGCATTTGTGAAAAGCTTGACGTAAAAAAAAGAAGCATTTCATGTCATTCGACTTGACTCTTCTCACACTCTACGCCAGAAATGACAGGATACCTCAGGAGATTCTGAATCCGATCGGAAATGGACAACAATAGTTCGTCGATATTTATCAGTGTGAGGTGAGATTTGGGATGGAACTTGCTGCTCACCACAGCTGGAACTGGTCCATATTCACTGGCGTTTATTTTTGCAGTTTTTAATGGAGTGCACCTCAGATAAGAAGTAAACCGTATCAGACTTTTCTTATAAACACAATGTTTTGAGAATCGTTAATGTCTCGAACCCAAGCATTTAAATACTCATTGAAACAGCCTCATTACTCCTTGTCACTTCCATACTGACCACCAACATTTACAGCGGTAATTCTCGTTCAAAACATGCATTTGTTTTACTCTTTATCTTCTCCTGCATTACATGTATTGTTCATGCATCAAAATACAATGGGGAGTGGAAATCTAACAGAAAAGCACAATATCGTGGAAATACTTGGCAGTTTATGAGAGAAAGAAACAGGGTTGCAGTTCATGCTTGTAAATTAAACGACATGTTCTGGAAAGGAGTCACCCAGTCCGTGACAACGTAACTGCATGTGAGGGGCGACTGCAGTAAATTAGCTCAGCTGACGAGCATGTAAAGCTTTGTTAAATCTCCCTTCAGCTTCATTTCCTGCTTCACATCACAAATCCTTTAGTCCTGATAAATTGTGGTGAATGAATCATTTGGTAGATTGTCGGCGTAGAATCAAAACTGAAAAAAGTGACACTATTGAGCATTGTTGATGTTTCAACAACAACCTAGCGCTTTCAGTACTGTGCCTATTACTTGGAAAAGGTTCGGGGCTGTGGGGCTTGTGGGTGTTCTGTAGTGTGGATTGAAATCTTTACAATTAATTGTTCCGTTTCAATTCTGCTCTCCCACTGTCCACGTTAGTTTTGCCATCTGTATCCAAATGAAATATGTACTATATCTCAGAACGCAATCTCTTCTGTCCAACTTGTCCACGCTGTGCAGCTGTACGAATCTGATTTGACAGAATTGTTCCCAAATCCCTCTAAGCCGTATCTGCTCATGTAGCCATTAAATGTTCCTTACATATTTTAATTTAATCTCCCAATTCCTTTGGCAGCGTATTCCATATACACACCACCGTCTGTGTGAAAGCATTGCCCCTCAGTTCCATATTTTAAAGCTTTGTCCTCCCACCTTAAACACATGCCCTCTACTTTTAGAATACCCTACCCTGGGGAAAAGACATTGCTGTTCACCCTCTCCAATCTTCTGATGATTTTATTAACCTCTTAGGTTCGCACCTCAGTTCTCTTTGAGGAATAAAGAAGCTGCAGTTTTTTTCTCGCTCTCCAAATATTTCAAACTGTCTAGTCCTGGTAACACGATTAGAAATACCTTCTGCACCCTCTCAAATTTAAATGTAGATCATCTCCTGATCATATTCAGTCAATTTAGACGCTTTACCTTTCGCCAATGTCTTTCTCAATCAGGAATTGTTCTGACTACACTGCAGTCTTTTTTTCTCCTGCTTCTGATCTTATATCAACCAACACGTTATTTGCCTACATTTTTTCAATATATCTTGAAATATTAAGCCAGTGTCTTTCTCCACGGATATTATTAAAACAACCAGTCCCAGTTATCTATGCGGAAGGTAATTTTTGACTTTCCCAAACCTCTACAATGCATGTGGGAAAGGTATTCACTTTCACTAAGGAGTTACCAATTAAAAGTGGATGAACAGTGCTACTCAAGGAACAACAACACGAACAGTGCACATTAACAGTTTGCATTTTCCACCTTTTATTTAATCTAATGTAATTACCTGAGATATTACACAGGGCAGGCATTTGGAAAATTGACTCCAGGCCACATTAGAAGGGAAAAGGACAATTGACCAAACACTGCGCCAAATAGGCATTGTTTAAGGAGCATCTTGTGAAAATCAAGTGAGGTTGGATATGCAGGAAGTTTAGTAAATTCAAGAGGATATGACCGTTGCAAGCGAAGGCATGATGATAGAGATGGGACCCCTCCAATCACAAATCAGCAGTTTAAGTAATATTGTAACTTAGTGGGCTGTGAAGTTGGAGGAGATTACGAAGGGAGGGTAGTTCTGTGGAACAATTTTTGATTCGGGACCCTTGTGCCTAACATATTAATACTTGTTTTTCCACGCGGAATGGGTTGGTCGGCGAGCACAGTGTGAAGTCAATGCGAACAGAACAAGATACAAAGAAACACGTTTGCAGTGTTTTGGATGATTTCAAGATTAGAGGGAGGTTGAATATAACAGGCCGGACAGGAGTGTGTCAGGACAGGTGAACGTAAAGTTAACACAGGAATGGATGAGAGTTCCAGCAGCAGATGGGCTGAGACAAGTGTGAAGTTGTGGGAAGTTACCCGGAATGGAAAAGAGAGATGGTCTTAATGTTCCCACGCTCTTAACATCATCCAAGATTTTCGGCCTCAAAGTTCAATCGTCGCCATGGGCATCCAATCCCTGTCCACATCCATCCACCATGAAAAGGCCTCCAAGTCCTCCGTTTCTTCCTCGCACGATGTTCCAACCAGTACATTTCCACTGCCACCTTCATGCACCTGGCTGAACTGATCATCAGTCTTAACAACTTCTCCTTCCAATCGTCCCATTTCCTCCAAACCAAAGAGTGGGCATGGGGGCTCGCATGGGTCCCTGCTACTCCTGCCTCTTTGTTTGTTACGTCGAACAGTCCATCTTCCGCAGTTACATCGATATCATCCCCTTCTTGTTCCTCCGCTGCATCGATGACTACCTCGTGCTACCATCAGGAATTTTAACAGTTCATCAGGTTCACTAACACCTTCCACCTTGACGTCAATTTCACCTGGACCATTTCGGACACTTCCCTCCCCTTTCTGAACCTCTTCATCTCCGACGCTGACTAAACACGGACATCCACTGCAAGCCCACTGGCAACCACAGCTACCTATACTACATCTTCACCCACCCTATCTCCTGTACAAATGCCATCCCTTATTCCCAGTTCCTCTAGCTCCACCGCATCTGTTCCAAGGCTGATTAATTCCACCTTAGAAGATTCCAGAAGGCCTCATTCTTCCAAGATTGCAATTTCCCTTCCCACGTGGTGGACGATGACCTCCAGTGCATCTTCTCCACTTCTGGAGCCTCCAAATCTGAAAAACACCCTTCCCAACGCAACTAGGACAGAACCTCCCTGGACATCATCTTCCACCACACCAAACTCCGCATATATCGCATCATCCTCTGCCAGTAGCATCACCTACACCCCACCACCAGATGTATTACCCCTTTATATCTGCGTTCCAGAGAGACCATTCCCTCCACGACTCTCTCATTAGATCCACGTCCCCTTAACAGCCGACCTCCACCATTGGCAACTACCCTGTCACCGCATGATGTGCAAAACCTGTGCCCACACCACTTCAGTCAGCTCCATCTGAGGCCCCAATGAATACTTCCACATCTGGCAGAAATTTACCTGTACTTTCACTAATGTCATCTACTGATGTTGTCTCCTGCACATCGGGGAGAAAGGGCGCCTACATGCGTATCATTTCAGGGAACATCTGTGGGACACTCATAAAAATCAATCCAGCTGCCCGTGGCTGAACCGTTCAAATCCCCCTCCCACTCCGCCAAAGACATCCAGGTCCTGGGCCTCCGCCATCGCCAAACCCTCACGAACTGATGTGTGGAGGGAGAAAGCCTGATATTTTGCATTGGGATCCTGCAATCACACGGTGTCAATGTGGATTTCACCAGGTTCCTCCTTTCTCCTCCCCCCACATTATCATACTCATGATACTCCAACTCGGCACCGACCTCCTGACATTCCCATCTGTCCCCTCCACCCTCATCTCTGAAGTATCACATTGTCTATCGCACTCATCTACTTTTCGTACTCTTAGTTACAATCCCACCAACCCCAACCCGTTCCCATTTATCTTATAGCCCTCCGGCCTACCAGCCACATTCCTCATGAAAACCTTTTGCACGAAACATCGATTCTCCTGGACCTGAGATGCTGTTTCACCTATTGTATTCTTCCAGCACCAAACTCTGGACTCTGATCACCAGCATTTACAGTCCTCTCTTTCCCCTATGCGATCGCAAGCACAGTTTGCGTGATTTCATCGTGGTAGTCCACTGTCAAGTTCAGGTTCAGATATTTACCAGGGTGAGGGCTGGATTCAGTGGTGAGGGAGTGAGGTTTTGTGCAGGGAGACTAGACAATGGTTTCAGTTTTCCAAAAACATTAAATGAGGAAATTTGGCTCATCCAACACTTGTCAGAAATGTGAAGGCAGATAGTGACTGGGAAATTATGGTTGTCTCATACATCTGAGGTGGGATTCTGGGAGAGTGAATGTTTGGGAGATCCGGTTTAAACTCTGGTTGGAAGTTTTAAATGTTCAAGTCATTTTCCTTTCTTTTGTCTTCCACCTCTTACTTTGTCTGGTCTCACAAACCACATTCTTGTAAAGGCCCAGGCTTGCTGGCGAACAAGAACGCTTTGCTAAAGGACATCAGATAATCAGTTTGGTTTCAGAGAGACACATTGCATAGAAACATGCCCTTTAGATCTCCATGCTCTATGCTGCCAACAAACACCAGACGACACGAATCCCATTTTCTTGCAAATGATCTATAATCTGTTATTCCTCAATATTTTACGCACCCATCCTAATGTTTCTTAAATGTTGTGAAAGTGCACTTCTCCACATTCTTTCAGCATGTTGCGATTATCTATCAGCTCCGGAGTGAAGATTTTTTCTGCAATTGCGAGAAACCATTTTCTCTTTTCCGCTATGCCTACTGGTCTTCGACATGACTTTCAATGGCAGATAGTACTCTGTCTCTGCCTCATAATTTTGTATATCTCAATCAGATTACACCCTCACACGTGCACTGGCACCCAACCCTTCTCTGCTCCAGGAAAATCAAACCCAGCCTATCCAGTCTCTCCGAATCGTCACTTGTCATTCCAGACAAGGCCAGATTTCGTGGTCTCTTTGTGTACCCAATTCATAAACCTAAACATGCGATGTAATTTGATCTAGCTCAATCCTGCCATTTTGTGTTTTTCTCGAAGTTTTCGTTCACTTTTTTTTCAATTTCGAATCAATTTCATAGGGCATCAAAGAGGGAGATTGTTCAACGCTGAACCCAATCTTCAGTGAATGGTCTTTCCCCAGTGTGAAGTGATGTTTCAATACCAGGCTCAAAATTGATTCGGACATTCCAAGCATGAATTAATGTCACTCGAACTGGAAGTGCACCCCTCGGGTTTACACATTTGCCGTTCATCAATGCTTGACTCTTGATAATTATAACTGCTGTCGGTAAGATTGTTTCGAATTAATTAAGATGTCTTGCATTATTCTCTAAATTCCGCCATAGCCATCTGCTGTTCATCTCCTTGAGAATTTGCTACTCAATTAAATCAGAATAATTTCACATTGCATGTAAGCTAATTACCGTAGACATGGTGCAGAATTTTAATTAGTATATTAAAATTTTGGAAATGATATTTCGGATTTGATTTTCCACTCGGCGGGCAGGGGTATTTAGACATTTTTTGTGTAATGCGATGCTCCCTGATACACATCCCACTGTGAAGGGACTAAGTTTTTAAGGTAGTAATTGGGGTACCAATAGACTGACCTGTATTTCTGAATCATGTTGCGTGTTAATGGAGCTGATATCCAGGCAACTGGAATGTGTTCCATGACACTCGTGAGTTTTGTTTCGTCTATGATGACGAACATTGGGCAATCAGGCAATGAGTTCCTCATCTCAGAATGTCCAGCTTCAGGCCTGCTCTTTCCCACTTCAGTTTC
>NW_025214525.1:27420-33212 GCF_004010195.1 Chiloscyllium plagiosum | reverse complement strand
TATCCAACTCTTTCTTAAATGAATCCAGAGACTTTGCCTCCACTGCCCTCTGGGGCAGAGCGTTTCACACAGCCACCACTCTCTGGGTGAAGACGTTTCTCCTCATCTCTGTCCTAAATGGTCTACCCCGTATTTTTAATCTGTGTCCTCTGGTTCAGCACTGACCCATTAGCAGAAACGTGTTTCCTGCCTCCAGAGTGCCCAATCCTTTAATAATCTTATCTGTCTCAATCAGATCCCCTCTCAGTCTTCTAAAGTCAAGGGTATACAAACTCAGTCGCTCCAGTCTTTCAGCGTAAGGTAGACCCGCCATTCCAGGAATTGAACTCGTGAACCTACGCTGCACCTTCTCAATAGCATGAATGTCTTTCCTGATATTTGGAGACCAGAACTGCACACAATACTACAGGTGTGGTCTCAGCAGGGCCCTGTACAGCTGCAGAAGCACCTCTTTGCTTCTGTACTCAATCCCTCTTGTTTTGAAGGTCAGCATGCTCTGAGCTTTCTTCACTACTTGCTGTACCTGCATGCTTACCTTCATTGACTGGTGTACAAGAACACCCAGATCTCTTTGTACTGCCCCTTTACCTAAATTGATTCCATTTAGGTCGTAATCTGCCTTCCTGTTCTTGCCACCAAAGTGGATAATCATACATTTATTCACATTAAACTGCATCTGCCAAGCATCTGAACACGCACCTAACAGTTGTCTTTCTTGACTTCACTTGTTCTAACTGTCCCTTCAATTTCCTTCTTAAACATCCAGTTTGATCCCTCCTCCCGCTACTTAGTTTAAACGTAGCTGTGTTGCAGTAGCAAAACTGCCTGCCAAATGCTGGTTCCCCCAACCTACCAAATGCTGGTTCCCCCAACCTATTAAGGTGCAAACCGTCTCTCTTGTATAATTTATGCTTACCACAAAACACACCCTAGTGATACGAGAATTTAAATCCTTGCTTCCTGCACCAGTTCCTCAGCCACACGTTCAAGTCCATTATCTCCCTGTTTCTGGCTTCACCAGCCGAGGAACTGGAAGCAAACCGGAGATAACCACCCTGGACGTCCTGCTTTCCAGCCTACTTCCTAGTTCTCCGAAGTCCCGCTGTAGTATGTTCCTCCTCTTCTTCACGACATTATTTGTGCCGACATGTACCACCACCTCTGGCTCTTCACCTTCGTCCTTGAGGATTTCCTGCACTCTGTCTATGATGTCGTTAACCCTGGCACCAGGAAGGCAACACACCATCCTTAAGTCCCGCCTGCTGCCACAAAAACCCCGGTCAGTTCCTCTCACTATAGAGTCCCTTATTACCACGGCTCCGTGCGATGTCCGACTCTGCCGCTCTGCCTCCGCGCCAACTTCTAATTGACAGACCTGGTCGCCTTGCGGACTGGCAGTGTCATCTGTCTCTACTCTTTCCAAAACATTCAACTTGTTCCTGGCAGGTACTTCCCCCGGAGTCTCTTGCACCTGTCTCCTCTCTGCCTTCCTCATCGTCTGCTCTCTTATGTTCTCTTCTGGTATGAAGAGGATACCATGAGGAAAGTACATTGGCGAGACCAAGCAGAAGCGACAGCAAGAGATGAATGGTCACCTCACAACAATCAAAACAGAGCCGTGTTCAGTCCCAGCTGGAGAATCCTTCAGAGCTCCCGGATATTTGAGCTCGGACCTTTGGGTAACCGTCCTCTAAGGCAGACATCGGGAGATGCAACAATGCAATTTGGCTGAGCAGAGGCTGACAGCAATGGGGATGGCCTCAAACTGGACCTTCGGTCATTTTAAACAGCAGGTGACCCCATTGCAATATACACACAGACAGACAGAAACACAGACAGACAGACGGACACGCATACACACACACAGGCAGACACACACACAGACATTCATATACACACACACACATGCATACACACTCCTGCACACGCACACACTCACGCAGACCCGTTCCCATACACGTCGATGCACACTCTCCCACAGCCTTAAACCCCTTTACATTCATACTCACACACAGGCACGCACACCTTCACAGACACTAATAACCCCTCCTCCCAACACACACACGTACACAACAATGCACACATACACATATGTTTATGGGGTGAATTTGTACGTGCAGAATTACATTTTACTTTGTTCAAAAACTGCATGAATCCATGTAAGATTTTGAAAATTCCGATTTTTAGATTAGAATCAGTCTGACCTTTGTGGTACAGACAGCCTCACACAGGGAGCTAACACCTTCAGTGCATTATCTGGACCGACATGATATTGATTGCTAAAGTTCACTCGAGAATGTAACTTTTAAAAACGAGTAAATTAGTATTGGACAATCTAATGAGGTCCCTGATTAGTCTAATGATACTTTCCCTAACACGGACGGCTTCTATCACAGGCTCCTAAAGAAGAAGCAGGGTCGAAGTAGAGAATGTGCTCCTTATAATTCTTTGAAATCCTTGCAAATTGGAGAGTATACGAGTTGAGAAGGCACGTTGCTGTTGTACAGGATATTGGTTCGGTCACTTTTGGAATATTCCAAACACGTTTGGTCTCCTTCCTATCGGAATAAAGTTTTCAAACTTGAAAGGGCTTAGAAAATGAAAAACACCACTGGTCCCAAAACTAGTCCTTGCGGTACTTCATAAGTAACTGTACTCCAGGATGAATGTTTCCCATCAACCACCACTCTCTGCTGTTTTTCTGCTCGCAGATTTGTGATCCAAAGCGAATTTCTGATCCGACTTTATGCGTCAAGCTTAAATTCCACCACCTGATCCTTTAATCTCAGAGTGTTAACACCTGGAAGGTGAGTCCAGCGATATTCACAAAACGCTCATATGAGAGGTTATAGCCTGTATGTTCTGAATATTAACAATTTGAACACTCGTCCAGCGACATTCTCCTTAAACTGCCGTGGAAACTTTGATCCCATATCCACGCAGCATTGAAATGACGATTTCTCATCCAAACCTGCACTCTTGTGCGATTATCAAAGCTGTATCGCTGAGCATTCAACTCTGGATCACGCGTCCAGTGACATTCCTACCAGACAGTAATCTTCTTATTAAATTCCAGTTCAGTTACAGATGCTGATATTCCATACAAAATTTGAATGCATACAATCTTTTTTATAAACTAGAGCATTAAGTACAGCATTTTTATAACTCTGACATGTTGGGTCCTTTGGAAGGGCACTCCCTCTCCCTGTATTCACCGTTCTCAGCTCAAACACGTGTTGGCAATTCCAATTAAATGAGATTGTGACAATTCAATCAGTTGCTTCCCTTTATTAGCCAACTGGCTAAACTACAACAGCATGTTCTCCACCTTGGAGACATGACTTTGCACCTTTCTCTATATGCCTTCCTTGCCACCAGAGAGTTCATACAATAGAGCGAGAATGAATGCTTCTGTTGTGATAAATATAGCAAACATTCAGTCACAGACAGTGCACTAATGCATTCGGTCTAATTCCACTGCATTCATTTGCTCTTACGTTGGAAAGAGATGCAGGTGATCATTGAACCTGCAGTAACACCAGTGAACTCACATGGAGAAGAGGTCACTCACCTGCTCCGTCTGTTGGACGAGATTTACTAATTCATCAGATCTGTTTGCATCGTCATGGATTCATGCTCAGTTTTCATCAGTGCACTCGAACTGAGGAGAGGCCATTAAATCTCTCATAAATACAGTCAGACATACGCAACTCAGTAAATAACAAAATGTTCACAATGATAAGAAGGTGTTCCAAGTTTTTTTTTACTATGAGCATAAATTTTAAATTAACGTGCATCTATTCGAAAACAAAGCCATTTACTCTGGTGAGAAGCACATAATTTTTCTCTGTGGATTTACTGGGTCGTCTTACCTAAAACACTGAGCTCTAGATTCACTCTGACCGTTGCTAGTTGTTTCTACTCGTGCCAGTAATTCCTGGGATTGGCCTGGATAAATATCAGTTATACCAACTTTGGATGGATGACACTGTTGACTCAAAAAGAAAGTCTCGAACTAGACCAAAATGGCAATATTAAAGCTTACTTTATTCTGATTCCGCTGGCAACAGTTCGATAGTATATAGTACAGAGTATCAATGAAGACATCACTGATGGACTAATGAGAAATCACTGGTTTATAGCAAAAAAGGTAGCTTCTTGTATAGCCACTATGTACATAACACGTTCGTAAAACATTAATTCTTTCTTACCCATCAAAAACCGTGCTGTGATGTAGACTGTCCCCAAGTTATCAACTCTCACTTCCTCATGTTCCCAAATCTTCATACCTTTCTCCAGAGTAAACACAAAGGAGACACATTCATTGAGAACCTCGTCCATCTCCTGCTTTCTGCACATACGTGTCCACGTTGGTCCTTGAGGAGTCCGATTCTTGCTCCAGTCATTTATCTTTTATTTACTGTACTTAACAAGCCTCTTCGGATTGACACTATTCGTCTTGGCAAATAATATCGTGCGACCACATTTCACTCTCCAGATTTCCTTCATCAGTAAACTCCTGCATACCCTGTTCACATCCAGGTTTCGCAGGAATCCAGGTGCCTGTAACTGAGCGACCACTCTTTTATTTTACTATTGGTCGCAGCCTCAATTTCACTATAAGACAAAATCAATTATTGAGCTGATTAATTGTAACAGACTTTTTTAAACTTAGATCCTCAAAAGCTTTTTCAACAAAATGTATTTTATCTCGTTTTTGCATGTTAGTGAAGCAAAAGCAACAAAAGAATCTTATATGAGTGAAATGTGATATGGAACTTTTAGAATCCCGACAGTGTAGAAACAGGACCTTCGTTCCGAAAAGTACACACCGACCCTCTGAAGAGTAAAGCACGCAGACGCCTTCCCCATAAACTATTATGTTGACCAGTCTGCAGTATTCCTGAAGAAGGGCTCATGCCCGAAACGTCGATTCTCCTGCTCCTTGGATGCTGCCTGACCTGCTGCGCTTTTCCAGCAACGCATTTTCAGCTCTGATCTCCAGCATCTGCAGTCCTCACTTTCTCCTCCAGTCTGCAGATTTGTCAATGTTGACTAAATAATTCTGATGCAAGTTTCTCCACTATAGTCCACCTGCTCTCATGTGGTCTCATTGTTTGCTCCCTAAACATGGGCAGAATAACACTGACTATTTTATTCCGTCCCATTCAATATGTCCCTATGAAGTATACAAATTAAGAGGTCATTTTTCATGGACATGTTCCTTCAGCAAAATTATCTGGACAAATTTGTTGTTTTCACGAGCACACTGGCATTTCCAGGCGCAATTGCACAAGCACCTTGTTTGTCATCTCGTTTTGTTTCAAAAAAAAAGAAACAACAGATGTAGACAATTTAATTGTTCAAGTCTGATCCACCGGTTCATATGATCCTGATCCACTGGTTCATATGATCATAGTTGATCTCATCAGTGCCACAAATTCACTTCCCTCTCTGCTGTCCATAACACCTATGTGTTACAAACTAAAAATCTAACCATCCCTTCCTTAAATTTGCTCAATGTTCGAAATGCACAGAACTCTGGTGGACAGAATTTCATAGATTCTTAACTCGAATCTGCATTAAATATGCTTTCCACTATCCGAGTCAGAAGATCACAATATTTATCGGATGTCCTGTCGTGAATATAGTGTCATATTGAAATGTACAGCATGGATAAAGATCTTTTGATCCAACCAAACCATGCCCACCTGATATCGTACATTAATCTCTTCCTGTTTCACAGCACTTGGCATATATCACTCTAAAACCTTCCTAATCATATACCCATC
>NW_025214525.1:0-10864 GCF_004010195.1 Chiloscyllium plagiosum | reverse complement strand
CTTGAACAGTATGTAATGGAAGCGACGTGGATAAACCTTTCCTTGATCTGGCCGTGTATAATGAGGCAGGAATGACCTCATCGTTAGGCATCCTCTTGGAAGGAGTGATCACAGTATGGTTAGATTTCGAATACAGATGGGGGGTGTGAAGTTAAAATCCAACACCGGGGCTATGTGCATGTACAGCGGGGACAACAACACAATTAAGAGGACCTGGCTAAAGGAGACTGAAAACAAACAAATAAAAAATGGTGGTACAGCTGATGAGCAGTGGAGGACTTCCAAAGAAATGTTTCAATGTGCTCAGCAAAAGTATATTCTAGTTTAAAGGAAAGACTATCAGAACAGGGGTCATCTGCCTGGAAGTCTCAGGAAATATGGGAGGCGATCACATTGAAAGATGAGACAAAGTGGTCAAAAGTAGCATGAAACTGGAAGATTGGGAAAGCTTTAAAGGTCAAAAGAAAGCCACAAGAAGAGTGATAAAGATCCGTAAGAAAGAATAGGAGAGAAAAGATGCATCACAGAATTTAACGACAGATCGCAGAAGTTACTATGAAAAGTTTAAATGAAAAAGAGTGGCTAAGGTAAATGTTGGCCCTTCAGAGGATGAGAAGGGCCATTTAATTATGGGATGTGATGAAATGGCAGAGGCACTGAATAGGTATTTTGCATCGGTCTTCACAGTGGAAGGCACTAATAACATGCCAGTGATTGACAAAGGGATGGAGTCGGTGAGGATCTGGAAACAAACATTATTACGGAATGCTAGTGTTGGGCAAGCTCATGGAGCTAAGTATAGACAAGTCTCCTGTCCTGGTGAAATGCATCCCAGGATGTTAAAAGAGACAGCGGGGGATAGAACAGGGGCACTGTCAGTAATTTTCCAAATTTGCTGGACTCTGGGGCAGTTCCAGCAGATTGGAATACAGTGGCGCCGCTGTTTAAAAAGGAAAGTAGATAAAAGATGGGAAAGTATAGATCAATTAGCGTAATATCTCTAGTGGGGGAAATGCTTGAGTCTCTTATAAAGGAAGAAAGAGCAAGGCATTGCTGGTTCCTCAAGTGCATACCTTCCCACACATGGAGCAGGTGAATGACTTCTCCCCCATATGAACAGGGTGATGTTAAATATAGACCATTGAATTTAAGACCTTTACAGATCTTAAAGTTTTTTTTCCCCATAGTCAGGGGAAAGGTAACTTGTCAGTGTAAAGCCACTGGTGAGACATGAAGCTGGATGACAAAATAAATCTCCTCCCACAGAATGTCTGTGTCAATGAGTTTCCAGTTGGTCTGGGAATTTGTAATTCTTCTCACAATCCAGATATTACCATGGTGCTCATCTCCTCACATATCTCCAAGTTGGATGATCTGGTCAATCCTTTCCCATAAACACAACATGTTTATGGCTTTTCTGTCTGTGAATATTTTTAGATTGTTAACTGAATAATGTTAAATAATTTCTGCAGTCAGTTCCCTGGAACACTCACACTCTTGTGTGTGTGTGTCGGTCTGTCTGTCTATGTTGGTGTTTGACCACACGCAATGTTGTTTGAAACCTTTGCTCACTGACATACCAGATAAACATGTTTCCTTTATGTCCAAATGAACTTAGTGACTCTGTTGGATCTTTATATCATGTTTGATTTGTCTCCCTGATCGTCAGTTCTTTCAAACTATTTCTCTGTTAATGATTTTCAAATATTATCGCCGTCCATACAGTGTAAAATCTCAGATCAAACAAATCCAATTTCAGAAAGACATCCTTTCTCTATTCCACACCTCCTCCCAAACAAATGGTCCAATCATCTCGAAAGATGCAAAAAGCACCATCAAATGCAAAAAGAAACCTGAGACATTGTGTGTCCTAAGGTGCAAACCTATGAAGAATGTACCTCGCCAACTGCTGGATAGCACATTCCCCTACACAGAGCGATGTCACACAAGAGATGATCGCCTTTGCTGCTCCTGGACATCAAAAGTGATGAAAGGCAATGGTGAAGATTGTTGATAATCAAACGTGCTGTTTTGTCCCAGATGATGACAAGCGTAGATCACTTACAGTGTGGAAACATGCCCTTCAGCCAAACAAATCCACACCGACCCGCCGAATCACAACCCACTCAGACCTATTCCCCTACCCCCAACACTATGGGCAATTTAGCTTGGCTAATTCACCTATCCTGCACATTTTTAGATTGTGGGAGGAAACTCACACAGACACGGGGAGAATGTGCAAACTCCACATAGAGAGTCACCTGAGGCGGGAATAGAATGTGGGTCTGTGGCGCTGTGAGGCAGCAGTGCGAACCACTGTGCCACCGTGCCGCTTCTTGTGTTCTTGAAGCAGCATTCAACCAGGCGAGTGGAGAGGATTCCGTATCACACCTGACTTACATCTTGTAAGATGGGGAGTCACGAGGTGAGTTGAGCGCTGCAGGACTTTTTGCCTCTGCTCTGATCCTGATCAACAGTTGTATGGTCAGTCCTGTTCAGTTTCTCATCGATATTACACCCCGGAATGCTGCTCACGGAGGATTCAACAATGATATTGCTGTTGCATGTCAACAAGGGATACTCACATTTTCTCTGGTTGAAGATGGTTTTTGCCAGGCACGGATGTGATACAGCTGTTACTTTCCACTTTTCAGATTTTAGATGCTGGCCAGGTCTTGCTACATGTGGGTATGCGATTTTTGAGAACATTTTTAGGTTAGTGATTTACCCAATCAACAATCTTTTCTTCTAGTTTTGGCCACTTATTCAGTTTTCCTCAGTTGGCATACAAAATCAACGAGGTAAAAACAATGACTGCAGATGCTGGAAACCAGATTCTGGATCAGTGGTGCTGGAAGAGCACAGCAATTCAGGCAGCATCCGAGGACAGGCAAAATCGACGTTTCGGGCAAAAGCCCTTCATCAGGAATAAAGGCAGAGAGCCTGAAGCGTGGAGAGATAAGCTAGAGGAGGGTGGGGGTGGGGAGAGAGTAGAGTTTGTTTCAGGACATGGTTGAAGAGCTTCAGGGCTAAGGAAATGACCTGGGAGTTGCAGTGAGAGAGAGACTCCCTGAGATTCTTGTAGAGAGAGGAGGACAACTTCTTCAAGGCAGGCATCCTTGCAAGAGGATTCGCAGTAGGGTTAAAATCAACGAGGTAAAAAAAAATGACTGCAGATGCTGGAAACCAGATTCTGGATCAGTGGTGCTAGAAGAGCACAGTAATTCAGGCAGCATCCGAGGACTGTGACGTCACGGACAGTCTGCGCATGCGTCCAGATTCCCGGCCAAGATGGCGGCTGTTCACCTTGGAACTGCGATGCATTCAACCGCAAGTTATTTTTCAAGGTTTTCGCTTATCGCTGAAAGGGTTTATAAACCCTATCCAGCCTTACCGTGTGGAAAAGCGAGTCTCTCCCCATTTCCAACGATGTTAAAGTCGGCACTGACAATGTCCTACCCTCGCCTGTCGTGAGTATATCCGGGTTTCAAAACCACGGGGCATGCTGGGTAGTTACAACCGCCTTTGAAGTCAGTGATGACAGAAGATTGATTCTGTTCCTGACTAACATTTTTTTTTCTCCGTATTCCAACCTTTTGTTTTCCAAATAATCTTTGGAAGGACAAAATTGGCGGGAAGAAAAATATCTTAAAATGGGATGCATCTGTCAAATCTCTCAAATCGTCTCTCCAACATAACCTTGTCAATAAAGTACGAGATCTGTCAAATCATTTTGTAAATTCACGTCCTGAGCTGATGGCTGTGGATTTTGGAAACTCCTTTTTCAGGTGGATGTTTACCACTCAAGCCAAGACATATATTTGTTTATTCTGAATGTGTCTCAACATGTGTCTTTTGTCATCTCATTTTGCAGAGAATTGGAATTAATGAAAACTGAATTGTTTCAATGATTCCAGTTCTGCGCTATCTTCTCAGCTAAAAGGTCCAGCCGCAGAGTTTACATTGAAGGACAATGAAACTGGTTCAGAAGTGAATATTATTGAGCATTCATCTATAATTCAATACTGAACTTGCTTTGCTGTGGTTCATTGGTGAGGCCCTGGTGTGATCCCTTTACTGTGGATCTGAATCCATGTCCATCCATTGCTCTGTTTCATCCCTGTTCTCCATGACAATCCCTTTTCCATTGTCCAACCTGTGCCACCTTTATTAATGTGGATTTTAATCCGATGTGATAGTTTATTGTTATTCCTTCCAGTCATGTTCAAATGAGGGTTTCATCATTGCATGTCCCGAAGTTATGTGCTGTTAATTTATTCCACTCGTTTATGTGGCCTCCCTCACAAACATCACTCAGACTTCCCTATGCTTTTATTCTTCCTGCTCCCTCTTATACACTGTATTCCCTTCCCTGGTCTTACCACCCCACCTCCCCTTCTCTGTTCTACCAATCCACCTCCCCAATAACACCTTTCTCTTTCTTTCATCCTGAGAGGTTCGAGTCTTTTCTCGGTCGAGATCCTTCCTTGATGCGTAATTTTTAAAGAATTACATAGAACATGGAACAATATAGCACAGGAACGGACCCACGCTGTTGCCGTCCAAAACCTTTTGTGCAGTCAGCCTGAAACCAAACAGTGTTAGCCTGACAGTAAGTCGGTAACATGCTGGACTGTATTATAAAGGATATGACAATAAATGATAACCGGACCCAGAGAAACAATGGGAGAAATATGGTTTTGTAGAAGCAGAATATTTTTAAATCTGTTGTATTTTGGTATGAGCATAGGTGGCAGAATAGAAAGGGGTGTGGGAGGCTGTTGGTGGTGGGGGATATTTAAAATTTCAGAGGCATTTTGACAAGTTTCAACAGGGGCTAAAGTATCGCGAGGGAGAGAAAGGAGCCTCTGAAAGGTCAATGAGGCCGTTTATGTGGAATCACAGTTGGTGGGGGAGATCTGAAAAAAAAGTGTTAGGATTTACTTTGCGGAACCCAGGAGAAAACAGCACAAGAAGCGTGCTATCAGCCCAAAACCGCACCCACTCCCTTCCCACGGCCACCTTCTGGCCCAAGTGTAACAGAGTCTGTGGAAGGCCACATCGGTCTGTACAGCCACCAACAGACTCCCCTTGACCGTGGGAGATAGTCAGCCTCGTCTGTGACCCATCACCAATGCGATGATGAGAGAGGAAAGTTGAATCCCCTCACTGTTATAAACAATGCCTTTGTTACAAATTCAAATAATTCCCTGTTAATCCAGTGTCTCACAATGTAATGCTGTAAAGGAGCCTTAACACTGCTCTTGCACTTCTGTGTTCTGACCCTTATTACCCAGAATTTGGTCTAAGACTGATTGATCATCTAAGGCCACATATTTCTTGATCATCCCATTGTTATCCCTAACGATGAGAGATCCCCATCCTTCTTCCCATTCTGCCTGACTTTCCACAATGTTGTGTAGCTGTGAATAGTAATGCCCCACCAACTTGTTCACCCTGTGACCATGTCTCCCTGATGGTGATTAGATAGAAATCACAAGTCACACGTGCATATCCCTTATTGCAAATACTTCTTTCATCCAAATTTAGAAACAGTAATTTACTTTTTTATCACAATTTCCTGTCACAAACATATTTGTTGATGTACAATTTTAGTTGAACGCACTTCCTTCCTGTTTCTTTCTGTTTGTCCTCAACCACGTCCCCATGTTTCAATATTTTAACCTTTCCCCATGGAATTGGGATTTCCTTTTAGCTGAGCCCGGTACCTCCTCATGTGTGCCAGTTTAAAGCACTCTGCATAATCCTGGTCATATGATTGACCAGGGCACTGGTTCGACCACTGTACCATCCCAGTAAAATAGCTGACTTCGCCCTGAGAACTGGTAGAAGTTCCCACTGCATCAGACCCACTTCTTCTGATGCCGATGTTTGATTCTGAAAACCTGCTAAACCTGCTGCACTCTGGTGATATCACGCAGTATCTCTCCATGTGGTATCCCTCACTGTGTGGGTCTAATTGCTGCCTCTGTCAACGCCTCTCAATCCTGCAGCTGGTCTGAGATTCTGAGCCAACAGCATTATCCACTCCAGAGGGACGCAGCAACACAGGCCAGGGATGGAGATTTGGATTTGGGTCTAATTGCTGCCTCTGTCAACGCCTCTCAATCCTGCAGCTGGTCTGAGATTCTGAGCCAACAGAATTATCCACTCCAGAGGGACGCAGCAACACAGGCCAGCGATGGAGATTGGGATTTTCCAGGTCTCTGTTGGACTCAGTGCTACTCGACATGAGTCATCCTCACTGCCTCAGTCTAATTTCCCATTCTATCTGTTTCTCTGTCTCCTGTAGGTAATCAGGATGTTCCTGACTTAGCCGAATTGCTAATTATCATTCATTACCACATTGAAAACAATTGGTCAGCCATAAAGAGAAGGAGAGTGAGATCTGGAGCCTTCAGTAAATCCTGCAGCTGGTAAGATCACTCACAGTAAACAGAGCAGGGAGGAGTTAGTGGCCTTCTGCATTCAGACCTGGAAGGCAGGACATAGATACAGAGCTTGGCAAGGAAGTTACATTCTAGGGTTCATTCCCACCATCTTGTGAGAGTCCTGCTTTCACCTCTGCTGTACTGGTACTCACTGAGACAGCACAGAGATCCCAGGCATCAATCCTGCCCATGCTGTATCAGTGATCTGTGTATTATTCTCCAGTCCCAATAATCCTCTCTCTGTATGGAATCTCCTCTAATCCACACAATGTTTTCTGTCTCTGTCAGGTTCTTCAATTCCCAACACACCAATCCCGATATTCTTTCCAGTAAATACTAAATTCCTTCATCCCTATAAACCCTGACATTGCTGTTTGACCCTGTAAAATCCTCCTACCAACGCCACCCTTCATGTCAATGTATTTGTCTTTAACCTCTTCTTCTTTCACTATCTGTGCAAACTTCTCCAGCTCATACTATCCTTCCTTAGCTGTGAAAAATTGCAATCTACTTATCCTTCTCCAATTCTTCAAACTGAATCTATGTAAACTTCACTCTCAACTCCGCCCGCACCGCCACCAACACTCCCGACAACGGAACCTCTTTCAGTTTGTGCAACTGTTCCCATCTGTGTAGCTATCTCCAACTCAGCAATCTGGCATTGTCCATTTTTTTCCTATCTACGTCGCCTCCAGAGCCTAGATGTCCGCAACGTCTTCAGTTAATACAATCTTCCATATCTCTGTTAGTATATACAATACTTTGCTCCATGAAACACCCTGAAACTCCCAGAAAACTATAGACCGGTGAGACTGACTTGGGTGGTGGGCAAGTTATTGCAATCTACTTATCCTTCTCCAATTCTTCAAACTGAATCTATGTAAACTTCACTCTCAACTCCGCCCGCACCGCCACCAACACTCCCGACAACGGAACCTCTTTCAGTTTGTGCAACTGTTCCCATCTGTGTAGCTATCTCCAACTCAGCAATCTGTCCATTTTTTTTCCTATCTACGTCGCCTCCAGAGCCTAGCTGTCCGCAACGTCTTCAGTCAATACAATCTTCCAGATCTCTGTTAGTATATGCAATACTTTGCTCCATGAAACACCCTGAAACTCCCAGAAAACTATAGACCGGTGAGACTGACTTGGGTGGTGGGCAAGTTGTTGGAGGGAATTCTGAGGAATAGGTTGTACATGAATTTGGAAATGCAAGGACTAATTCGGGATAGTCAACATGGCTTTGTGCGTGGGAAATCATGTCTCAAATTTGATTGAGTTTTTTGAAGAAGTAAAAAAGTGGATTGATGAGGGCAGAGCAGTAGATGTGATCTTTATGGACTTCAGTAAGGCGTTCGACAAGGTTCCCCATGGGAGACTGATTAGCAAAGTTAGATCTCATGGAATACAGGGAGAACTAGCCAGTGGATACAGAGCTTGTTCAAAGGTAGAAGGCAGAGGATAGTGGTGGAGAGTTGTTCTTCAGACTGGTTGCCTATGACCAGTGGAGTGCTACAAGGATCGGTGCTGGGTCCTCTACTTTTTGTCATTTACATAAATGATTTGAATGCAAGCATCAGCAGTACAGTTAGTTACTTTGTAGATGATACCAACATTGGAGGTGTAGTGGACGGCGAAGAAGGTTACCTCAGATTACAACAGGATCTTGACCAGATGGGCCAATGGGCTGAAAGTTGCAAAATGAGTTTAATTCAGATAAATGCGAGGTGGTG
Source organism: Chiloscyllium plagiosum (assembly GCF_004010195.1). NCBI lineage: Eukaryota > Metazoa > Chordata > Chondrichthyes > Orectolobiformes > Hemiscylliidae > Chiloscyllium > Chiloscyllium plagiosum. Next base: position 2,679 of record NW_025214525.1, on the reverse strand, counting down.
TATTTTGGAAAGGAAATGTTTGCAGGACTTACACAATTGATGGTAAGGTCCTAGAGAGAGTCGCTGAACAAAGAGACCTTGGGGTACAGGTGCATTGCACCTTGAAATTGGTGTCGCAGGTAGATAGGATAGTGAAGAAGGCGTTTGGTATGCTTTTGTTTAGTGGTCAGAATATTGAGTACAGGAGTTGGGAGGTCATGTTGCGGCTGTACAGGACATTGGTTAGGCCACTGTTGGAATATTGCGTGCAATTCTGGTCTCCTTCCTATCAGAAAAATGTGAAACTTGAAAGGTTCAGAAAAGATTTAAAAGGATGTTTCCAGGGTTGGAGTATTTGAGCTATATAGGGAGAGGCTGAACAGGATGAGGCTGTTTTCGTTGGAGCGTCGGAGGCTGAGGGGTGACCTTACAGAAATTTACAAAATTATGACGGGCATGGACAGGGTATATAGACACAGTCTTTTCCTGGGGTGTGGGAGTCCAGAACTAGAGAGCGTAGGTTTAGGGTGAAAGGGGAAAGATATAAACGAGTCCTAAGGGGCAACGTTTTCACGTTGGTGACAGTGAATGGAACGATGGACAGTGAATGGACAGTGAATGATGACATTGATTTCTACGTGTATGGAATGAGCTGCCAGCGGAAGTGGGGGAGGGTGGTACAATTGCAACATTTAAGAGGCATTTGAATGGTATTATGAATTGGAGGCGTTTGGAAGTATATGGGTCAGGTGCTGGCAGTTCGGACGAGATTGGTTTGGGGTATCTGTTCATCATGGCCGGTTTGACCGGGTTTGTTTCCATTTTGAACATCTCTATGACTCTATGACTATGCCTCTATGACCCTCTGTCTGTGCTTATCATTCTTCCTGCCTCTAACCTATCTCCATCCCTATCCCTATCTTCAGAATCTAACCCATCTCCCTCTCGCTCTGTAAATTTCTCCACTCCCAAAACTTCTTTGTCCCACTGACATTCTTGACCAAATGTAACTCTGTTTAACTCGAACGTCCTCGAGCCTCTGTAACCTCTATCCACCTGTTCAACTCCCCCACTACTGAGGAATGACTCCCTGCATTCGCTATAAAGGAGATGGAATGCCAGTGAACAGATATGATAGAACTGTCGTTCCGGAGATGTTGCTGCAGAATGGCCATCGCAGAGAAGTGAATACTGAAGGCTTTTGTGGGATCGAGGCAGGCTAGGCAAAAGGCCAACAAGTTGTGAAGAAAGGATGAGTTGAACGCAGTAATGAGACATTCATGTGGAAGTGAAGATCAAAATTTGGAGTCTTATTTGAGTGGAGTTGAGAATAAGCAAGCAGCAGCAGCCCTTAGCAGGAATTCTTTTATAGGAACCAACCAGTGATGGGAATGTCTATATGGTTACAGTCAGGATACTGAATGTACATGTAGCAAGGGCAATAGAGTAAATGTGTGTGACTGTAGTCTCCATCCCGACTGGATAACTAATAAGTATCAGGGCCGTAATGGATGGAATCCTGGATTGTACACGAGATGTTTTTTTCTATAACATCACATCAAGGATCCATCAACAAAATTGTCTTTTGTAGATCAAATGCTGTGTAATAATAAATATCGACTAATTCTATTATAAAGTTGTTTTGTGAGCCGATTCCCATAGTGCTATGCAGGACAAATTGAGTTTGAGTTCCGACCATGAGATGGAGGAGCGGAATTAGACATTTTGCCCGATGAGGATGCTCTGTCCTTCAGTCAGATCATGGTTGATCTGATGATCCTTAACTCTATTTACCTGCATTTTTCCACAAAACCCTTGTTTCCCTGATTCATTAAAAGCTGGCCAAGTCTGTTGTAAACATTCGTAATGACCCAACCTCGACAACTCCCTTCAGTCAGGAATTCCCATAAACTTACTACCCTCTGAATTAAGACATTCTTCCTCATCTCCATCTTAAATGGATGAGTCCTTGCTGGGATTTTATGCTCTCTGGTTGCAGATTCTCACACCACTGAAACAAAAGTAAGTGACAGAGATAATTATTGCAGATGACATGAAAATTGATGGAGTTGGGATTAATGAGCAAGGAGATCCAAGGTTGCAGGAGGTTACAGATCAGTTGGAAAGATGTGCAGAGACATGACAAATAGAGTTTAAGCTGGACAAGTCTGAGGTCATGTCAAATTCAAGAAGAAAGTTAGCATCCTGAGGGACATTGATAGACAGAAGGATATTGGTGCAAGTCAGTAAATCCCTGAAAATGGCAACACAAGTGTTTCAGATGGGAAAGAAAGCAAATGGATCACTGGCCTTGATCGGTCACAACGTTGTGTCTAATGGTTTGCATCTGATGTTGTAATTGTATAAAATGATTGTTTGGCCACATTTGGAGTACTGTGTGCAGTCCTTATCTCCACACAATAGGAAGGATGGGGAGACGTTGGGGAGGGTACAAAGGGGGTTTATCAGCACGTTGCCGGTGTTAGGTTTTTGAAGGGAGTGTTCGGTATTTGAGAAATTTAAACAAAGTTGGATTGTTTTGTGAGAGTATCAGAAGCTGACAGGCGACCAGGTACAGGAAAATAAAATTAGGACGGGTCAGATCATGTGGATAGTCGGAATCTCTTTTCCAATGTGTAAGTTTCAAACAGTAGAGCACATAGATTTAAGATGAGAAAGAGGAAGTTTAAATGAGATGTG
>NW_025214524.1:28728-45369 GCF_004010195.1 Chiloscyllium plagiosum | reverse complement strand
CATGCTGTACATCTCTATGACTCTATGACATGGGAGACCCTCATTCAGAAGAAATCAACTTGGAGGAAGCTCCTGTCTGAAGGTATACAATTCTTTGAGAATACCTGGTGAGAAGAGGAAGTGTGAAAAAGGAACCAGAGAAATGAATGCCAGTGATTTCAAGACTAAGGACCAATTCCACCTCCCGGAAACACCTGCCAAATTTGTGATGGGAGATGTCTCTCTCGGACCAAGCTCATCACCCACACAAGGACCCACAGAACTCATGACAAGTCACATGGATTTTTTTAGGTGGACAGTCAGAATCATTAGTAAGTAATTACTCATAATAAGAATAATTTCAACTCTGGCCAAATCATTCCTCGGGGTAAATCAACTCCACCCACAGATAAGTTCCTAACTGTCCTGATTGCCACTAGACAAGTCCCACTCCAACAGGACTTTGTTTAATGGATCAGGGACATACTCTCCACCTGTCCAATTTACCAACACTTGGATTTCATTGAATGCACCGGAGGGAAATCTAAATCCTTCTCCAACAGAAGATTTTGAGTAGCTCTTGTCCCTCTTAGTATGGTGATGGTCTTGGCTGCATCATTTGAAGAAAAAGGGCTATTTGACAAAGAGGTAAAACTCTTCCCATCTCTCAGTTGCCCTCTGTATTTCTTCCACACTCACTACCTCTGGACTCTTCATTGTAGTTAAAACTACAATCAGATCCTTGACCTTTGCCTTTTGAGTTTCCTTTTCAGAAACATTTTTACAAACTCCAATAAGTCTCATGTGTGTCCCTTGCAAACTCCAGCATTCTGAACGAATGTGTCCCACCTCGTTACCATGAAAACAGCTTGGCTTTAGATTTTCATCTCCACCCTCAGTACTTTCCTTTATGATCTGATGAGGAGACCATGGGCCATTACCAGATTCTATTCCTTACCCTGGCTACTCATCTTCCGTTCATGCCCCCATTTCTTATCCTTTTCATATTTATGAGGGTGATTGAAGAAAGGTTTTAGTTTTCGGATTAACTCACAATCTTCAGCCATTGCTGTTGCCTCTCTGGCTTTTGCAACCTTTTGGTCCTCAACATGGGCTCTCATTATGGAAGGTAATGTCTTTTTAAATGTCTCAAAGAGGTTAATCTCTCTACGGAATTCATATGTGGTTTCAGCTTCCAGTGCTTGTATCCACCTGTAACAATTACTTTACTTAACCCTTTCAAATTCATTAACAGTCTCAGATGTTTCCTCAAATCTGGAACCTTTGCCCACATGCCTCAGGCGTGAGCTCACATTTAGCCAATACAGTTTTGTTTTACTGTGTCATAATTCCGAGAAACCTTCCCTTACAGTGAGGCTGTCAACTTGTTCTGCACAAGCAGTGTCTGATAGTCTTTTGCCCAATTCATTTGTCTAGCTATTTTCTCAAATGAGATGAAAAATACCTCACATCATTTTACTCCAAACATGGTAGGGCCTGTACAAACTTGAACACTTCTGTACTGAACTTCAAATTATGACTCAGATTCACCCCACCAGGACCTGCCTCAGCATCAGCATCTGACATCTCCTGTTTCAACTACGTAATTTTTAACATATATTCATGTTCCCTCACTTTTTCCTGTCTACAATTCTCATTTTAGTTTTCTCATTTCCATTTCCTGTCCTTCATATCCTTATCCCTTTTTTACATTTTTTCTGCCATCTCTAATTTCTTTGTTTTTCTGCATTCTCAAGCTGCTTTAATCATAACTCACATTTATCTTAAATAAACTCTATTTGCCACTCCTTAGCCCATTGGCCCATCTGATCAAGATCCCGTTGTACTCTGAAGTAACCTACTTTGCTCTCTACTACACCTCCAATTTTAGTGTCATCTGCAAACTTGCTAACTATACCTCCTCTGGTCACATCAAAATCATTTATATAAATAACAAAAAGAAGCAGACCCAGCACTGACCCTTGTGGCACTCCACTGGTCACAGGCCTCCAGTCTGAAAAGACACCCTCTACCACCACCCTCTTTCTTCTACCTTTGAGCCAGTTCTGTATCCAAATGGCTAGTTCTCCCTGTATTCCATGAGATCTAATCTTGCTAACCAGTCTCCCATGAGGAATCTTGCTGAACACCTTACTGAAGTCTATATCAATCATGTCCACCTCTGCTCTCTTCAATCCTCTTCATTACTTCTTCAAAAAACTCAATCAGGTTCATGAGTCATGATTTCCCACACACAAAGCCATGTTGACTTTCCCAATCAGTCCTTGCCTTTCCAAATACATGTACATCCTGTCCCTCAGGATTCCCTCCAACAACTTGCCCACCACCGACGTCAGGCTCACGGGTCTATAGTTCCCTGACTTTTCTTAATCACCTTTCTGAAATAGTGGCACCATGTTAGCCAAACTCCAGTCTTCTGGCACCTCATCCGGGACCATCAATGATCCAAATATCTCAGCAAGGGGCCTAGCAATCACTTCTCTAGCTTCCCACAGAGTTCTAGGGTTCACCTGATCAGGTCCTGGGGACTTATCCACTGTTATGCATTTCAAGACATCCATCACTTCCTCCTCTGTAATATGGACATTTTTCAAGCTGTCACAATCTATTTCCCCACATTCTATATCTTCCATGAACTTCTCCACTGATGCAAAATACTTGCTTAATATCTTCCCCCATCTCCACACATAGGCTGCCTTGCTGATCTTTGAGGGCCCTATTCTCTCCCTAGTTACCCTTTTGTCTTTAATGTATTAATAAAATTCCTTTGGATTCTTCTCAACCTTATTTGCCAAAGCTATCTCATGTCCCTGTTTTGCCCTCCTGATTTCCCTCTTAAATATACTCCTACAGCATAAATACTCTTCCAAGGATTCACTCAACCTCTACTGTCCATATCTGAAATATGCTTCCTTCTTTTTCTTAACCAAACGCCGTCCCTTTACCTACGAACATCTGCCTCCAATCAGCTTTTGAAAGTTCTTGCCTAATACCGTCAAAATTGGCCTTTCTCCAATTTAGAACTTCAACTTTTAGATCTGGTCTATCCTTTTCCATCACTACTTTAAATCTAATAGAATTATGGTCGCTGGCCCCAAAGTGCTCCCCCACTGACACCTCAGTCACCTGCCCTGCCTTATTTCCCAAGAGTAGGTCAACTTTTGCACCTTCTCGAGTAGATACATCCACATACTGAATCAGAAAATTATCTTGTACACACTTAACAAATTCCTCTTCATCTAAACCCTTAACACTATGGCAGTCCCAGTCTATGTTTGGAAAGTTAAAATCCCCTACCATAACCACCTTATTATTCTTCGAGAAACATCCATACAAATTTGTTTCTTAATTTCCTGCTAACTATTGGGCATGTCTATAATAGAATCTCAATAAAGTGATCATCACTTTCTTATTTCTCAGTTTCACCCAAATAACTTTCCTGGATGTATTCCCAGGAACATCCTCCCTAAGTATAGAAGTAATGCTATCCCTTATCAAAAACCCACTCACTATCCTCTCTTGCCCTCCTTTCTATCCTTCCTATAGCTTTTGTATCCTAGAGCATTAAGCTGCCAATCCTTCCCTGAGCCATGTCTCTGTAATTGCTATGATATTACAGTCCCAGGTTCCTAACCATGCCCTGAGTTCATCTGCCTGCCCTGACAGTTTGACTCACTTCTGTTCTCAACTGTACCAGTCTCAGATTGATCTCTTTCCTCACTATCTCCCTGGGTCCCACCCTCTCACCTTATTTCCTCCTGAGGAGCTCTAGCAAATCTCCCTGCCAGTATATTAGCCCCCTTCCAAATCCTTCTTGTGCAGGTCACCTCTACCCCACAAGAGATTCCAATGATCCAAAAATGTGAGCCCTCTCCCCTGCACCAGCTCCTCAGCCATGAATTCTTCTGCTCTATCTTCCTATTCCTACCCTCACCAGCTCTTAGCACCGGGAGTAATCCAGATATTACTACCCTCGAGAACCTCCTTTTTAAATTCCTGCCTAACTTTCTATATTCTCCCTTCAGAATCTCATCCTTTTCTCTCCTTTGTTATTGGTTTCAATGTGTAAAACAACCTCCTGCTGGTCCCTCTCCCCTTTGAGAACATTCCACAACCTCTCCAAGATATCCTTGATCCTGACACCAGGGGGGCAACACAACATTCTGATTTCTTGCTGTTAGCCGCAGGAACGTCTGTCTGTGCCTCTGACTAGACAGTCCCCTATCACAATCGATCACTTCAAATCTGACATACCCCAAATTACATTAGATACATTTTTAGTACCAGAAACTTGGTTGTTCATACTACATTCCCCTGAGAGTCCATCACCCCTCAAATTTTCCAAAACAACATACTTGTTTGAGATGGGAATAGCCACAGGAAACTCCTGCACTACCTGCCCACCCCTCCTACCTTTCCTGGAATTAACCCACCTACCTGACTGTATCTGCGGCTTTTCTTCCTTCCTATAACTGCCATCCATCACATCCCCAAGCTCCTGTAAATTCTTCATTGCCTCTAACTGCCGCTCTAACCGATCCATGCAATTTGTTAGAATTCGCAGGCAAAGGTACTTCCTGCAGAAATAATCATCAGTAACATGGAAACTCTGCCTAAACTCCCACATCCAACAGGAAGAGCACAACACTCTACTAAAGGCCATCTTTGCTCCTTCACAATCGACAGACTCAGAAACTAGCACCATCTTATTGCTCTAAAAAAAGTCACTGCTCTAGGCTAAATTAATACTACTGGTTTGTAGTTTTAAAATTTAATCGAGACAGATCTCAATAAGACATATAATCAAGAAAGAACCCACTCTACTCACTATTGTACATTTACAGCAAGGTTATACTTAAAAATGATGCACTTACATGTTCCTGTGCTGTGAGCTCTCCCACACAGGTTCCTCCAAGGTCAGCTGTGAATTTTGCTGTTAATTCATTTTTCCTAGACGCAGTCCGATGTCCAGAGATACCTGAACTCAAACAGTAAAGTTAAAAATCACAGGACACCAGGTTATAGTCCATCAGGTTTATTTGGAAGCACTAGCTTTCAGAGCACTGCTCCTTCACCGCCTGATTTATAGGATCAAGGAAAACCCTAAGGCCTTCTATAGGTATATCAGGAATGAAAGAATGACTAGAATAAGATAAGGGTCAATCAAAGATAATAGTGGGAAGTTATGTGTGGAATCTGAGGACAGAAGGGAAGCGCTTAATGAATACTTTTCGTCAGTATTCACATTGGAAAAGGGCAATGTTGGTGAGAATACAGTGATACAGGATACTAGATTAGATGTGATCGTGGTTGACAAAGAAGACATTTTAGCAATTTTGGAAGATCTGAAAATAGATAAGACCCCAGGGCCGGATGGGAGTTATCCTCGGATTCTCTGGGAAGCCAGGGTAGAGATTGCAGAGCCTTTGACTTTGATCTTTATGTCATCATTGTCGACAGGTGTAGTGCCAGAAGATTGAAGGACAGCAAATGTCGTTCCCTTATTTAAGAAGGGGAGTCGGGACAATCCTGGTAATTATAGGCTAGTGAGCCGTACTTCGGTTGTGGGTAAGGTGTTGGAAAAGGTTAGAAGAGATAAGATTTATAATCAGCCGGAAACGAATAATTTGATTTGGGATAGTCAACACGGTTTTGTGAAGGGCAGATTGTGCCTCACTAATCTTATTGAGTTCTTCGAGAAGATGACAAAACAGGTGGATGAATGTAAAGCAGTTGGTGTGGTGTATAGAGATTCAGTAAGGTGTTTGATAAGATGCCACATGGTTGGCTGTTGCACTTAATCAAGACGTATAAGATAATCAGAGGGTTAGATAGGGTGGACAGGGAAAGCCTTTTTCCTTGCTTGGTGAAGGCTAACACAAGGGGACATAGCTTTAAATCGGGGGGTGTTAGTTTTAGGACAGATATCAGGGGTAGAGTTTTTTTTACTCAGTAGTAGGGCATGGAATGGCTTGCTTGCAACAATAGTATACTCATGGATGGTAAGGGCATTAAAATGGGCATTGGACATACATATGGATAATAATGGAACGGTGCAGGTTAGATGGGCATCAGATGAATTTCACAGGTCAGTGCAACATAGAGGGCCAAAGGACCTAAGCTGCGCTGTAACATTCTATGTTCTAAAACAGCATATAAAACAATAATTGCTGCTCCTGGAATTCAAGGAAATCACCTCCAATATCTAGTGCTAAATAATTATGAATAACTGACATATAACTTCACTTGTTAAAACTTTAAGCACCTTACAAAACTCCCCTCTATACACACATACAGCCAGACACAAATCAACATTGGTGTTATGGGTGTAGTGCAGTTTAGTGGTCCTGCCTTGGGATGTTTAACCTGCAGAGAGAAAGAAAACACCTTCTTTTCCAGACATCTGAAAGCTTCAGGCTATCTCCTTCACTTCCACAAGCTGCCCCCCTCTCCCTGAGTCACTGACTCATTGAGAACAACAGCAGAGAGTAAAGGCCCTCCAGTCTATCGAGTCCATGTCGGTCAAAAACAACCATCTAGGATATGGAACATTACAGCGCAGTACAGGCCCTTTGGCCCTCGATGTTGCGCTGACCTGCAAAATTAATCTGATGCCCATCTAACCTACACCGTTCCATTATTATTCATATCTATGTGCAGTGCCCATTTAAATGTCCTTAACATCAGCAAGTCTACTACTGTTGCAGGCAGGCCATTCCACGCTCCTACTATTCTCTGAGTAAAGAAACAACCTCTGACACTTGTCCTAAATCTATCACTCTCAATTTAAAGCTATGTCCCCTTGTGTTGGCCTTCACCATCCGAGGAAAAAGGCTCTCACTATCCACCCTATCTAACCCTATTATTATCTTATATGACTCGATTAAGTCACCTTTCAACCTTCTCTCAAACGAAAATAGCCTCAGCCTTTTCTCATAAGACTTTCCTTCCAAACCAGGAAATATCCTAGTAAATCTCCTCTGAACCCTTTCCAAAACTTCCACATCCTTCCGATAATGCGGTGACCAGAACTGCACACAATACTCCAGGTGCAGCCAAATTCTAATCCCATTTCCCAGCACGTCACCCAGAGTCTTGTATACCTTGGCACTGCAGATGTTCACATCTGTACTCCTTCAATGTTGTGAGGGTTTCTGCCTCTACCACCCTTACAGGCAGTGAGCTCCACACTCCCACCACCTTTTGGGTGAAAAAAGCTTTTCCTCACATCCCTTCTAAACCTCCTGCCCCCGGTCATCAAAAGGAAATACTATCTACTCTGTTTATGCCCTTTATAATTTCATACCTATCTTAAAGTTGTTGGCAGGGGCAGAAGGTCTTTGTCATTGATTGGTCACCACTTCACAGACTCCCAGCAACTTGGTGCTGGCTGAACCTTCTTTTGGACACAGTTCATCTGCAACTAACCCCCATTTACTGGTTGGACAAAAAAACATGTAAACAGCAACGACAGGAAGTGCTGGTAAAAGGTGCAGCAGTCCTTGGTTTTTAAAACCCCCTCCTCCCATTTCAATTCACAATCAAAATCAACAGAACAAACAAAATAGGTACAGTCTATACAATATATACTCGCTGTTGCTCATGCATGACCACATTCACACACACGCACAGACTTACTGTCACACTCTCATATCACACTCTTATTCACATAGTTACTCACTCTCAGACACACACAGATAGACATACACACGCGCACACAGACTGTTGCTCTGACACAGTCTGTCATGCTCTCACATACTTATTCTCACACTGTCACATGTTCTCACACATTTCCACACGCTCTCACACATACTCTCAGACACACTCTCAGACACACTCTCACTCTCTCCCTCACTCTCACACACTCCCATTCAATTATAGGTGCGAAATTCCACAAGGAGGTTGATTTAGTTTGTTCTGTTGGCAGTTTCTAAAATTAACTTATGCATCATGTGATCTGTACCAGTCACAGCCAATACCATTTTAAATTAATTTTGCAAGTTCTGAAGAAAGGTCACTGGACCCGAAATATTAAATTTGCTTTCTCTTCACTGATAGTGCCAGAGTTTCTCTAGCAATTTCTGATTTTGTTTCCATTTCACAGTTAATAAAGAAAGTATAGTTTTGTTTTAAACAACTGATGGTCCCTTTCATATCTTATTGTTGACAATTTTGAACAGTCCTGGGTTGGAGCAGGTGGTGTGATACTGAGGTTGTCTGTGCTGTTAGTGAATGTTGCTTCTCAGTGAAGGGAAATGGATCTGAGAAGTTGCAGATCAAATCCTCGTAGTTACAGCCTGAGTTCTGAGTGAGCTCAGAGGAATTCCTAAAAGGTAAATTAGCTCCCCAAAATATTTCTGCATTTGTCTCTTATATTGCAGGGAAAGTGGTGGTGCCTTCAACAAAAAGAATATATTGTAACTCAGGCAAAACAGATTCCTATTCAATCCTGTAACCCTTGCCCCTGACACCGCTCTTATTCTTACCCTTAAACCTTGAGTTTTCCGGTTTTTGCCCCTTGCCTCCCTCCCATTGTACAGCTATTAATGTTGAAGGAGGTTGCTTTCTCTCCAAAGGTAATTAATGTTTGCTCTGCGAGATTATCATGGGCACGAGACGTAACCCCCAGCCTGTGATCTCAGGGATCCTCCAGGTCACTTTGAGACATTTGTGTTCTGATCCTGAGTTGAGGAAAGTCATTCAACTTTAACTTAGCAGTTTATTTAATGTTACTTCATGGTCAGACACTTTTTGTCATTTATATAAATGATTTGGATGCGAGCATAAGAGGTACAGTTAGTAAATATGCAGATGACACCAAAATTGGAAGTGCAGTGGATAGCATAGAAGGTTACCTCAGAGTACAATGGGATCTTGATCAGATGGGCCAATGGGCTGAGGAGTGGCAGATGGAGATTAATTTAGATAAGTGTGAGGTGCTGCATTTTCAGATGACAAATCAGGGCAGGACGTATACACTTAATGGTAAGGTCCTGGGGAGTGTTACCTGAACAAAGAGACATTGGGGTCATGCTCATTGTTCCATGGATGTGGAGTTGCAAGTAGATAGGGTAGTAAAGAAGGCATTTGGCACGCTTGCCTTGATTGGTCAGTACATTGAGTATAGGAGTTGGGAGATCATGTTGCAGCTGTACAGGAAAATGGTTAGGGCCCTTTTGGAATATTGAGTGCAATTCTGGTCTCCCTGCTCAGTGGTTAGCACTACTGCCTCACAGCACCATGGACCCAGGTTCGATTCCAGCCTTGGGCGACTGTCTGCGTGGAGTTTACACACTCTCCCCATGTCTGCGTGGGTTTCCTCCGGGTGCTCCGGTTTCCTCCCACAGTCCAAAGATGTGCAGGTCAGGTGAATTGGCCATACTAAATTGCCCGTAGCGCAAGGTGCATTAGTCAGAGGGAAATGGGTCTGGGTGGGTTATTCTTTGGATGGTCGGTGTGGACTTGTTGGGCCCAATGGCCTGTTTCCACACTGTAGGGAATCTAATCAAAAGACTGGAGCTGTTTTCCCTTGAACACCAGAGGCTGGGGGATGACATAATAGAAGTTTATAAAATCACGAGGGGCATGGATAGAGTGAATAGTCAATGTCTTATCCCCAGAGTAGGGAATTACAAAACTAGAGGGCATTGATTTAAGATGAGAGGGGAAAGATTTAAAAAGGACCTAAGGAGCAATGTTTTCATGCAGATGGTTAGGTGTATGGAATGAGCTGCCAGAGGAGGTGATGGAGATAGGTACAATGACAATATTTAAGACATCTGGATGGGTATATGAATATGGGCCAAATGCTGGCAAATGTGACAAAATTAATTTAGAATATCTGGTTGGCATGGACGAGTTGGACCGAAGAGTCTGTTTCCATGCTGTCCATCTCTATGACTTTATGACATAGAGAGGGCAGCTCTCAGTTTAGATTTTAAAAATTCTATCCACTAATTGTTCAGGATTTCTGTTTTCGTTCATTGGATTATTAATATTTCTAATAATTATCTTTTGTGCTCACTCCAATGCTAACTTATTTTCAGGACAAAGAATGAAGACTTGACTTTGGAACAGTTCAGAGGAGCCACAGAGGTCCTGTGGCAGAGAAGGAAGATCGGTCAAATATCTCCAGAAATGTCTTCCAAAGTCAGGGCACTTATCAAATCCTTCGACAGCTTGCAGCCAGGTATTGTGATTATCTGTTCATATTCCCAGACAGAGTGTGTATGGGTGAGATTTTCTCATCTGTGCAAAATATATCAACTGTTTATCACTAAGATAGCTAGTTATGTTAATTATGACTAGTTTGGCTGTAATTTGCCAGCTTAATATCTGTGGCTATAGTGGATTCCTGCTCAACGACTAGATTTAACAAATAAATTATTGAACAACAGAACTAATGAAGATATGTTGACCAATAATTTGTTCCAAAGATATTAATAGTTGTTGTATATATCATAGCTATGAGTCTTCCATTCCCCCTCTCTTTTCCCCCAATCACTTTCTCATCCACTTTTACCCCCTCCCCCACTTGCCCTCTCTTCCTCACTTTCTCCCTCTCTTCTCTATTACCATCATTTTCCCTCTCTTCCCCGATTTGCCTTCTCTTTCCCCATTCACCCTCAGTTCCTCACTTTCTTTCACTTTACCCTCTATCTTCTTCCTTACCTTCTCTTTCCCCCATTCACCCTCTTTCCCCGATCTGCCCTCTCTCTTCCATCCATTTGCTCTCTCTTTTCCCCTCCTCTTCTTCCCTCACCCTCTCTTCCCCTCCTTTTACCTTTTTTCCCCCAATTCACCCTCTCCAAATCAGCTCACTCTCCTGTACTCCTGCTCTCCTTATTCCCTAAATCCACATCTCTCTATTTTTGGGCACTGTCTCTCTATTACTCTTGGTGGGCATTTTTCTGTCCCTAAATTTCTCACTTTTTTCTCCTCCTGTACCTGTCACTCTCAGTGATTCCTTCCTGTCGCACCTTATTTTCCGCCATGTTGACGCAGCCAGTGGTTTGCAATGAGAGGCACTTTGGGTGATTGATTCCCATGACCCTTATGCCAAAAAAGTCATGTTTTGGGCTGTGGGTGAATTGTCCTAGGGGCTGTGTTCCAATCTTTCAGTGAATATATATCTTGCAGAAGCAGGCGGTGGTTTCTCGTCACACATTCGGACCGGTGATTGAAGTTTCCTCATTGGCAAGATCCCTCCTGCTGTTGCTGTGTCACCCATACAGGTGGGCCTCAGTATGACTGACTTACACCAGAATTCCCAAATCCCAGGGTTCCTGCTCACACACTGGGAACAAATTTCAGAAGCTCAGCAGGTCTGCAGCATCTGTGGAGAGAAATCAAAGTTAATGTTTTAGGTTGAGTGACCTGAAAAAAAGCCCTGAAGAATGGTCACCAGACTCGAACTGGTAACTCTGATTTCTCTCCACAGATGCTGCCAGACCTGCTGAGCATTTTCAGCAAATTCTGTTTTTGTTTCTGATTTACAGCACCTGCAGTTTTTTCAGTTTATTCTGGTGACAAATCTCCTGGTGATGGAGGAGCTGGACGTTAGCTCACTCGATTATACTCTAACTACAAGGTGTTCCATATCGTACATTGGACTTCTCAAAACGTTAATGATTGCTTAAAGATGGCTACGTTTAGATCTTGTCTACTGATATCTTCCAGAGCAGGGTGGTGAACCTGGTAATTAACCTGACTGTTAATCCAAGCTGAGTGAAATCCTGGCTGAGGGCATTTTGATGTTAACTGTGACTGCTCTGGTTTTGTTACTGTTTGAATGTTGCTCCACTAGCTGCTCAGAATAAAGACTTGAGGCTGAAGGATTGCCTCTGATCTTACACTTGTCACTTTCTTCATGAGGTTTTGATACATCAAGAAGTTACAGTTGGGACAGATTAATTGGAATGTGATTAAAATGGTTCACAGAATTTGAGGAAGTGCCAACTGCAAAATATTGCAGATGCAGGCAAAGTGAAATAAAAATAGAAAATTCTCAGCAGCATTGTTGGAGAGTGATACAGAGTTCATGTTTCTGATCTGTGACTTTTCGTAAGAGCTGGAAAGAATTATTGTGTTTTATAGCTCAGAAAGAGGCCCTTCAGTCCATCGTGTCCAGTTGCCAAACTTCCATCTACTCTAATCCTATTTTCCAGCACTTTGCCAGTGTCCTTGAATGTTATGTTATTTCAAGTGTTATTCTGAATAGAGTTAAAAATCACACAACACCAGGTTATAGTCCGACAGGTTTAGTTGGAAGCACTAGCTTTTGGAGCGCCGCTCCTTCATCAGGTGGTTGTGATCTGAATAGCTCTTACATTTCTTGAGGCTTGCTGCCTCAGCCCTTCTTTCAGATAGTGAGTTGCAGATACTAGACACTCTGGCTGTAGACCTTTTCCTTAAATTCTCTCTAAACTTTCTTCTTCTGATCTTAAAACTGTGTCCCTGGTTATTGACCCCTCTACTCAGTGGAAAGGTTTCTCTCTATCCACTCTATCCGTGGCCCTCAGCACTTTGTACACCTCAATCAGACCCCACTCAGTCTTCTCTCCTCAAAACGTTCGATATGTAACAGATTTTAGAAAATACAGCGAGATATAAAGGAAGAAAAGCATTGTGGGAGGGTGGATAGCAGGAAAGATTAAGTAAATGGTGTATGGGATGGTGTAAGACCATACAAGATTTTAGCGGGACAAGTAAAGAAATCAGTATTGAGCTGAGGTCACACCTGCAATCAGAAATTTGTCTGTACAAAGGCTGCCTGACCTGCTAAGAAATTCCAGTAATTCTCTAGAGGATTTAGGGCAAAAGGGGAAAGATTTAAAAGGGACTTAAGTGGCAACTTTTTCACGCAGAGTTGGTGTGTGTATGGAATGAGCTGCCAGAGGAAGTGGTGGAGGCTGGTACAATTACAGCATTTAAACGGCATCTGGATGGGTATATGAATAGGAAGGGTTTAGAAGGATATGGGCCAAGTGCTGGCAAATAGGACTAGATTAGGTTATGGATTCCTGGTCAACATGGACAAGTTGGACAGAAAGGTCTGTTTCAATGCTATACTTCCCTGTGACTCTATGTAAGGAATGAATGAAAAGTTGAAAATGTGAAACAGCGGTATCTGTATGAGGGAGAGCAATGGTTATGATATGAAGCTTGAACTGAATCTTAAGACTGAAGATTTGTTAAAAGCCAAACATAAAGATGATTTGTTGTTTCTCATAATAGTGACAACATAAGAGAGAGTGGGGCAGAGAGTCTGTAATAATGACTGAGGGTCTGTACTCTGTAATAGTGATGGAGGGTCTATATTCTCTATTAGAAAGTGACTGGGTTTCTATATTCTGTAAAAGTGACTGAGGTTCTGGAAGCATGTAATCAGTGGAGTGCCGCAAGGATTGGTGCTGGGTCCATTACTTTTCATTATTTAGAGACACGATTTGTATGTGAGTATAGGTGATAAAGTTAACAAGTTTGCAGATGACACCAAAATTAGAGGTGTAGTGGACAGCGAAGAAGGTTACCTCAGATTACAACAGGATCTTGACCAGATGGGACAATGGGCTGAGAAGTGGCAGATGGAGTTTAATTCAGATAAATGCGAGATGCTGCATTGTGGGAAAGCAAATCTTAGCAGGACTTATACACTTAATGGTAAGGTCCTAGGGAGTGTTGGTGAACAAAGAGACCTTGGAGTGCAGGTTCATAGCTCCTTGAAAGTGGAGTCGCGGGTAGATAGGATAGTGTAGAAGGCTTTTGGTATGCTTTCCTTTATTGGTCAGAGTATTGAGTACAGGAGTTGGAAGGTCATGTTGCGGCTGTACAGGACATTGGTTAGGCCACTGTTGGAATATTGGGTGCAATTCTGGTCTCCTTCCTATCGGAAAGATGTTGTGAAACTTGAAATGGTTCAGAAAAGATTTACAAGGATGTTGCCAGGGTTGGAGGATTTGAGCTATAGGGAGAGGCTGAACAGGCTGGGGCTGTTTTCCCTGGAGCATTGAAGGCTGAGGGGTGACCTTATAGAGGTTTATAAAATCATGAGGATCATGGATAGGATAAATGGACAAAGTCTTTTCCCTGGGGTCGGGGAGGCCAGAACTAGAGGGCATAGGTTTAGGATGCAAGGGGAAAGATATAAAAGAGACCTAAGGTGCATTTTTTTCACACAGAGGGTGGTACGTGTATGGAATGAGCTGCCAGAGGAAGTGGTGGAGGCTGGTACAGTTACAACATTTAAACAACATTTGGGTATATGAATAGGAAGGGTTTGGAGGGATATGGGCCGGGTGCTGGCAGGTGGAACAAGATTAGGTTGGGATATCTGGTCGGCATGGACAGGTCGGACTGAAGAGTCTGTTTCTATGCTGTACATTTCTATGACTCTATGACTATGAACTGGGGATATGTACTTTGTAATAGTGGTAGAGGGTCTATATTCTTAATAGGCAGTGACAAAAGGCCAGTGTGCTGTAACATAAACACCCAGTGAATTTCACTAATACTACTTAAAGGGCTGTGAATTCCACATCACAGGAAATTCATCAACATAACATTTTCTTTTAACCTTACAGCGACATTTGACCTCAGGACCCTCAGGCATTGCCAGACCCATCATTCAAAAGCGTGAAACCCGATCCAAACAGTCACTTTCAGGTAGCATGAGCTGTTGATTGACTAGAGTAATTCATTGATTTGTCATTCCATTTATTGCAGAATGTGTTAAGAACTGAAGTATATCGGTAGATCAAAATCAAGAGCACTCCAAATCCTGATTCTCAATTCAGAGATAATTCTAAATGTATTTTCCGTTGAAAAAGATCACTCTCATTGGGATACAGTTCCTGAAGGTGCTGACTCTCACCAGGATACAGTTCCTGAAGGTGCTGACTGTCACTGGGATACAGTTCCTGAAGGGGCTGTCTCTCACTGGGATACACTTCCTGAAGGGGCTGTCTTTCACTGTGATACAGTTCCTGAAGGGGCTGTCTATCACTGGTATACAGTTCCTGAAGGGGCTGTCTCTCACTGGGAGACAGTTCCTGAGGGTGCTGACTCTCACTGGGATAATGTTCCTGAAGGGGCTGTCTATCACTGGTATACAGTTCCTGAAGGGGCTGTCTCTCACTGGGAGACAGTTCCCAAAGGGGCTATCTCTCACTGGGATACAGTTCCTGAAGGTGCTGATTCTCACTGGGATACAGTTCCTGAAGGTGCTGACTCTCACTGGGATCCAGTTCCTGAAGGGGCTGACTCACACTGGGATACAGTTCCTGAAGGGGCTGACTGTCACAGGGAAACAGTTCCTGAAGGGGCTGTCTCTCATTGGGATATAGTTCCTGAAGGGGCTCTCTCTCACTGGGATACAGTTCCCGAAGGTGCTGACTCTCACCAGGATACAGTTCCTGAAGGTGCTGACTCTCATTGGGATACAGTTCCTGAAGGGGCTGTCTTTCACTGTGATACAGTTCCTGAAGGGGCTGACTCTCACTGGGATACTGTTCCTGAAGGGGCTGTCCATCACTGGTATACAATTCCTGAAGGGGCTGTCTCTCACTGGGAGACAGTTCCCGAAGGGGCTATCTCTCACTGGGACACAGTTCCTGAAGGTGCTGACTCTCACTGGGATACAGTTCCTGAAGGGACTGACTCTTACTGGGATACTGTTCCTGAAGGGGCTGTCTATCACTTGTATACAGTTCCTAAAGGTGCTGTCTCTCACTGGGACACAGTTCCCGAAGGGACTGACTCTCACGAGGAGACAGTTCCTGAAGGCGCTGACTCTCAGTGGGAGACAGTTCCTGAAGAGGCTGATTCTCACTGGGATACAGTTCCTGAAGGGGCTGACTCTCACTGGGATACAGTTCCTGAAGGGGCTGTCTCTCACTGGGATACAGTTTCCGAAGCTGCTGAGTCTCACTGGGAGACAGTTCCTGAGGGTGCTGACTCTCACTGGGATACAGTTCCTGAAGGGGCAGCCTCTCACTGGGATACAGTTCCTGAAGGGGCTGTCTCTCACTGGGATACAGTTCCTGAAGGGGCTGTCTCTCACTGGGATACAGTTCCTGAAGGGGCTGACTCTCACTGGGATACAGTTCCTGAAGGGGCTGTCTCTCACTGGGATACAGTTCCTGAAGGGGCTGACTCTCACTGGGAGACAGCTCCTGAAGGTGCTGTCTCTCACTGGGACACAGTTCCTGAAGCTGGAGTCACTCACTGGGATACAGTTCCTGAAGGGGCTCTCTCTCACTGGGATACAGTTCCTGAAGGCCCTGACTCTCACTGGGATACAGTTCTTGAAGGTGCTGTCTCTCACAGGGATACTGTTCCAGAAGGGGCTGTCTCTCACTGGGATACAGTTCCTGAAGGGGCTGTCTCTCACTGGGATACAGTTCCTGAAGATGCTGACTCTCACTGGGATACAGTTCCTGAAGATGCTGACTCTCACTGGGATACAGTTCCTGAAGATGCTGACTCTCACTGGGATACAGTTCCTGAAGATGCTGACTCTCACTGGGATACAGTTCCTGAAGATGCTGACTCTCACTGGGATACAGTTCCTGAAGATGCTGACTCTCACTGGGATACAGTTCCTGAAGAGGCTGTCTCTCACTGGGACACAGTTCCTGAAGG
>NW_025214524.1:0-11900 GCF_004010195.1 Chiloscyllium plagiosum | reverse complement strand
GAGTTTGATTGAAGTACAAATCTATGCTTTTAGTGCCTAAATCTACAGAAGATGGAGCTGAAAGATATTTTACCTCATGTTAGAAAGTAGCTGGACAGGTGAAGCGGCAAACAGAGGTTTGAACCTTAATGTTATCCATTGTTGTACAACAATGACTTTGTAAGCCTGTTCATAAGAAAAAATAATTTGCAGAGTACAAAGCTGTCAAAAAGGCAAAACTGAATGCTTATGAATTTATACCTGATGTTTATCAATAGGACATTTATAGAATTTGCATAGGAGAAAGAAATGCTGTGTGACCACTGGTTCAGATCACTGCAGCTCGGGGAAAATTTTGAGAATGTAAGGGAAATTATCAACATGAAAGAATTCAGAAATTGAATTTCTGCAAAATTAAAAACATATCTGGATGAATGTCAAGTATTAAAGATCCAACAAGCAGCAACTCTGGCAGACACCTCTGATATCTTGTACAGAAAATTGCAGGTAGGGAAATGACGAATAAAAAACATCTGTGGAAGGAAGAGGTATTAGTTTTAGAGTTAAAAATCACGCAACACTAGGTTATAGTCCAACAGGTTTAATTGGAAGCACGCTAGCTTTTGGAGCACCGCTCCTTCATCAGGTGGTTGTGGAGTACACAATTGTAAGGCACAGAATTTATAGCAAAAATTTACAGTGTGATGTAACTGAAATTATACATTGAAAAATACCTTTATTGTCTGACGAGCCTTCCATCTGTTCGAATACCATGATAGTTTCACCTCCAATTAATATTTTTATTTTTCTGTAAATCATGTGTAAATCTCAAAACTTCTCTTGAAGGAGCGTTGCTCCAAAAGCTAGTGTGCTTGCAATTAAACCTGTTGGACTATAACCTGCTGTGGTGTGATTTTTAACTTTGTACACCCCAGTCCAACACTGGCATCTCCAAATCATTAGTTTTAGAGAACAGACAAGGATGGCAAAGTAATAAAGGGGAAAGGCTGAAACCAAAAAGTGATATGAAGAAATTAACATGTTTCCTTTATAATAAGACTGGGCCTACCACAGCCAATTGCTGTGCAAGAAATGTCTAAGGAACCTTCGGAAAACAATGCGTCAGGAAAGGAAATCAATATTAAAATTATAGTGATAGCATAAACAGAACTTTTTTTTAGAATGTACTGAGAAGGGACAGTCATGAAGATTTTCTTTTCACTATTACAAGGGGAATCAAACCACTGAAAAGTCTGAACATTCTATCTCAAAGGGAGAAATATTTTCTATTCTTTCAAAAACAGATGGTAAGCCAATAAGGATATTGAGAGACACTAGAGCGTATCAACCACTGTTACTGGCTGATTATATATTTGTCTTCCAGAAGAATAAAAATATTAATTGGAGGTTAAAAACCAGTTGGTTTATGCAGAGTTAAACGGTGACTTGATGAATGGAGAAGTTGTAATGGGAGTAGCGAAACAAATTCTTACAGGAGGAGTTGACTTTACTTTGAGAAACACTCTAGCCGATTCAAAATTAGTGGCCTCACCAATGTTGATGGAGGAGAAAGCAATTCAGATGTTACAGGAGGAACATCTTGATTTGTTTCCTTACTGTGTAGTGACCAGATCTCAGGGTCATAGCATTAGACTGGAAAAGGAGGCTACAAAACAGGGAAATGATTTGGAAATTCAGCTTCAGTTAAGATTTTCAAAAATTTAACTAAAAAGAGTGAAGATACAGAGAATGAGACTGATAAATTTTACCCATTTTCTTTAATAGGAAAGAAACAAATGAATTCAGAATTCAAAGAATTATACCAAGCAGTTGCTCAAAGATGATGTGGAAGTGCTGGAGTTGGACTGGGGTGGACAAGGTCAGGAGTCAGACGACACCAGGTTATAGTCCAACAGCTTTATTTGAAATCATTTGATGAAGGGAAAACGCTTCAAAAACTTTTGATTTCAGATAAATCTGTTGGACTATCACCTAGTGTCGTCTGACTTCTGACCTGACTCAAAAATGATATCAGAAACAATGCCTGAGTGTTACAACTTGAAACACAAAAACCAACTGAGGAAATAGAGATCACCTCAAATACCAGTCAGTGAAGAGTGGGCAGTGCACAATCAGGCGGTCATCCCACCTGAGAATAGCAATGGCATTTTACTCGTGGCTCCTGAAGTTTCAAAGCAGATCACTTAGCTATTAGAAAAATGCAGTTTAAAATATTAAATGACCTTTATTGGCTGGCATAAAGATGGTCAAATTTTGCCAGACATGTCAAATAATGGGTTCCATCAATTAAACCCACACATTTAATTCTGAGGCCACCTTTTAAAGAACAATTTAGCAGGGTCTTAATAAAGTAGAGTATTGTATAGGACCCCTAACTAAAACCACGAATGGAAACCAATATCTGATCATGGCTGTTTCTGCAATGTTTCCTGAAGCAGTGCATTTTGGGAAAAATTACTGCAAAATCAGTTCAGTTTCTTTTTGCAAGATCACTCAAAGAAATGCAATCAGAACAAAGTTCAAATGCTTTTGTTGCAAATATTCATATAAATTACAACTAGTTTTTGAATAAACCGATTTGCGTTTATCACCCATCATTTCAAGATGCTTTGGAAATTTGGCATCAAACTTTGAAGACCATGATTGGAGCTAATTATTAGGAATGTCCTCATGATTGAGATAATGATTCCTTTGTTACTATTTGCAATTAGGGATATTCCAAATGAGTCCACAGGATTTAGTCGTTTTGATCTAATACATGGACATGAGGTGAGATAACCAATTAAACTGAATAAAGAAAAATTGCAGGCCAAAGCTCAGACACAGACAGTTGCATCTTACCATATTTGGGAGTTTCATGACAGGTTCTCACACTATCATCACAAATTTGCTTCACTAAGTACCTACCACATCCCTGTGGCGTCCCTCTTGTCAAATGCTATCCCAATTCTCCCTCTCACTATGGCTGGAAGCTCTCACCATTGAGTGGGAAACCCAAAACATACTGACACATCCCTGGTGTCGGTGCCACATCTGAAGAGTCATCATTGTGTAACCAGACAAATACTGGCATTTCAGAGTTATACACAGTTTGGGGGTTGTGATGACAGAGAAGAGGAAATTGGTGCTCCACTATGTCTTCAAGGTCCTGGTGGACAGGGTGGACACAGGAGGAATGTCTTCCTGTGACCATGTCACCCCAAACCTTGCCAGCCTGGTCTACGTTCACTACCCAGGTCAACACTGTCTCCCTGGTTTGGAGGAATGTCAAGCAGTGTAGGGAGAGACAAGGTTCTGCCTCTAGGCACCCAGCCAGAGAAGGAGAGCCCTCCTCCTCAGAAGACTTCTCTCAGGATAAAAGTAAAAAGGCTCTATTCCTGTTGAAGGGCTTTTGCCCGAAATGTCAATTTTCCTGCTCCTTGGATGCTGCCTGAACTGCTGTGCTCTTCCACTCTAATCCAGAACCTCTTCTCACAGGATACTTCAGAGCTGGCAGGGTCTTACAATTCCATGCTCCCTGCCACCTTTCAGCTCTCTGAGAAACCAAGCCATGAAAGGATACACTTGTCTCTGGCAAAGACATCCTCAGCATTTCTGGGCCCTCCAGACACAAACACTGTAGGGGTCAGCTGACCAACGTTCCAAGGCCAATAGGTTCTATTAAAGAGCAGGGTCCCTGCACCTAAACTGTGAATCAGGGACACTGAAGTGTAATGGGAGGGAGACAAAGACCTTCTAAGAACAGACTAGTGGCATGGGTGGCACTTGATTGTGAATAAATTCTTACATTTATAAGTTCAGTTTTGACTATCATCTATGTGATTGTGTAGCCACAAGTGCAACTTTGAAAGTTCTGATGTTATAAATGAGACAAGGCCCCTTCAAAATATTTTAAGAAGGTAGCCTAGACCCTAACTTTTTATTGTTTTAAAGGCAAATGTAAAGTGCTATGTTTCAGAAGCGATTCAACTGGTCAAACTACTTGGCATTAAGCAAAACATAATTTATTCAATCACAATAGTTAATATACGACAAAAGAAAGAAGAACTTAGGATAACAATGCTATTGGAAAACTTAACAGTGTAATAGATGCAGTAACTATTACTAATTAACTGTTCCAACATAGTAAGATCCCATAAACACACCCCTTGACATAAAGGCAAATTGAGAAATTGAATTGTCTCACATGCAACACCCGCAGTGGGAAGAGAAACCCCAGCTTCTAGCTGTAACCGAGAAAGGGGGAAAAAAATAGCTTCTACATCTTCAAAACTCCAGCAGCTTCTGCTTAATGTAAAAGATAATAAAATAACTAGAAATCATGGTCTGTGAGAGCTGGCCACACCAATCCAGGCTACTTCCATTTTTGCAACTTTAAAAAGAAACTCCCAGGGTCTCACAAGTTGTTTACTTTCTCAGAGACTGCACATCACCTGTCCCCCAATGTCTTGTAAAAGAAACCAGGACAAAACACACCTCTTAAAGCCAAAGCATTATCACACTAAAGCCACCCATCCTTATCCCAAGACAATGTTCCACAGACAAAGTTATGAAGTGAATTACTTCTGTGGAAATGGGTGAATTACAGGTGACTGCAACCTTGGCAACCAGACTCCATCTCTCCATGTACACAGACAGTATCACAGGCATCACTGCAGTTCAGCCATTTGCCTGCATGAAATGGTTAGGAGGGCTTGGCTCAAGGGGTTGGGTTACACACAGAAGGATAATGCCTAAGAGTCACAAGGAATGCAATGCTTGCAAATGTGTTTCACCTTCACTGGGTATGTGTATACTGGTGTTGCCCTTTGAAGAACCTTACCACTCAAACTCACAGCTCTTTCTCTCACAAACACTTACTCTAACCATTCCAGTTGTGGCTGTGGCCATTTTCATTTCCATTAGGCAGTTGTGATTTACAGAACACTGTAACATAACAGCAGCCATTCCTCAGACAGGGTTCCAGGCTCTGTCTTGCTGTGTAGGTGATCCCCAAACATCAACACACTTTAGGGAATCTAATCTAATATCCCCTCTCTGACAGCACTCCCTGTCAATCCCAAGGTGTCATACCTCCCCAAGTGCACATCCAGCCCTTCTATCTGAGTCTACTTCTCCCACCTTCTACCCATGATAACATGCCAGGCCTGGTTGTACACTGTCCCCTGCTGGAAATGAGAGAGTTGTTCACCACCAACAAACTGTCTCCCATATGACCCCTTTCCTCCCAAACTCTGCCATCTTCCCCATCCGAGCCTTTAATATTGAGTTACCCCCTTCACAATTATAATTCACTCTGCATCCCAGACTTCTGCCTCCACTGGCCATGATTAAGTTCCCCAGCCTCCCTCCTATAGAACCGTTCCCTAATAAGCACCCCTCCCTTGACCTTTTGTGGACTGACCCTCCTGGACTGACCATTGTCCACTCAGTTGAATGACATAGATAGCCAGCCCTGAGGGATGAATGACCAGAACCAGAGTCAATGAATTTCAATTAATAAGAAGTAATCTCTTTGAAACAGATGGACATTGAGAGGCTCTTTTCCCACATTAGAGAACCTAGGGTCATATCCTCAAGATGAGGGGGTCAGACATTTAGGACTAAGGTGAGGAGAAATGTTGGGTTAAAATTCAGAGGGTTAGGAGAATGGTGAGACTGTTGAACACAATGGCACATGGAATGGTTGAAGCAGATGGCACTAATATGGGGTGCTTATGCAAATGTGAGGGAAATTGGAATAGAGGGGTACACAGTCAGGCCATAAAGTGGTTAAGGGAATGGAAGGAAACTCAGATTGAACATTAACACCAATGTAGTCTACCTGGTTGAATTGTCTGTTTCTGTGTTATGTTAGAAGATTGAACAAAAGGAGCAGGAGTCAACCATGTAGCTCTCTGAGCCTGCTTGGCCATTCAATAAGATCATGGCTAAATTTTCACATCAATCCAATTTTTCCATCTGTCTTAAAAATATTCAATGACTGTGCCTCTATTGCTCTTGGGGGAAGAGAATTCAACAGACTCATGACTCTCTAAGAGAGAGAGAATTTATTCTCATCTCCATCTTAAATGTGAGGTCCTGATTTTTAAGTTATATCCATATAGAGACTATATTCTAGTCTCTTCATCATAGGAAAGTATTCCTGATGAAGGGCTTTTGCCCAAAACGTCGATTTTCCTGCTTCGCAGATGCTGCCTGACCTGCTGTGCTTTTTCAGCACCACTCTAATCCAGGATCTGGTTTCCAGCATCTGCAGTCATTGTTTTTACCATTGTTTTTACCTTATCATAGGAAAGTATCCTTGCAGCATCTATCCTGTCAAATTCTCTCAGGATCATAAAAGTTTCAATAAGATCACCTCTCACTTCTCTAAGCTTCAATGATAAGGTCCTTGAGAGAACCATCTTATCCCAGAAATCTGTTAAATGACCTCCTCTCCTCACTGAAATACTCCTTTTGTATTATATTGTTTTGTAGATATAGGAAGTGAAACTGCAAGCAGGACTCAAGATGAGGTCTCATGTTTTTTGACAAGTAACACGTTCTGAGTCCAGATTATTTCTGTAACTGGTTAATTGTGGTCCCAACACTGTTCCTTATGGGACAACCACTTTCCACTTTGTGTTAGTCTGATTAACTTCCTTTAACTCCTTCTCCACTTTCTGTTTGAAATACTTTTTGCTTCCATGTTGTATGAAAAAGTCAACATCAAGCTCAATTGATGTTATGCAGCACTATGAAAAGAAGTCAGAAACAGCAACACATTACAGATACACCTTTTCACCTTTGTAACTGAGTATAGCCAGTGCACTTCTTACAAATTCTCACTAACTACAATAAAAAGATTGTATTTACCAATTAATTAGTAAAGTCAGTTAAATATATACTTGTGCACACTCGTGTTTCATTCTTTGATGTCCCATTTACAAATGTATTTGCTCCCAGACACTAAGCGCAATTCCCAGCTCAAGTGCAAACCAGCAACCTCACCCGAAAATAGTCAATCCTTGTGGTGTTGCAAGAAGCTTCTGAGAGGAGGTCTTCCTGTTTCCTTCCATCATATTGGAAGCTGTCAGGTACTTTGCACAAATTAGCCTCCCCCTCTATGGTTTCAATGTGTCGAGCTAGCAAACAACATCATTCTGTGACATTGGTGACTGATGCATTATTCCCAAGATCTGTTTTTTCCAATTGCAAAGATCCAGTGTCTACATTATCCCCAACTTATGAAGATGACCTGGTTTGATCAAGAATCTGCAGTTAATGGGTTAACTATTTGTATTGTAAAATACATAACTAAGCCTTTAACGAGTAGTTAATGCTATTATATTGTTACCATGTATTTAAAAAGTTGCTTAGTTTTCATGTGTGTTAAATAACTGGTAAACATCAACATATGGCTTAAAATTTAAAATCTACGACCTGCTAATCATACTGGTACATTGGTAATTACTGTTTTGGAAGTAAGCCAATTTCTTGTAAGTGAAGCATAAGATAAGGTTAATGCTATAGTTCCATATCCAAATCAGCATTATCTCTTCATATTACTGTACCCACTGAATGTTTTATACTAAATTGTTCCCATATCTGATGAATGTTACCTGATAACAATATCACATTACATTACAGAGCCACCTCACTTAATCCCTCATCCAACTAAATCTTCTTATTCATTTCTGTTTGAGACAAAAAAAGAGGCTAGTCTGACCAGGGAATCAGAACTTCCTCTTGGACTTGAAACTTTATTTTTGTGTGGATTTGAGCTTACATTTACAATTTGAAGTTGGTAATATAATCCAAGCTCAGTTTTGAGGCTAGTGTCTCTTGCATCAGGGAGTTGTCCTGTTTTTCCTAGAAAAGGTTTACTAAAGCAGGAAATACTTAAACCATTATTGAATATTTTCAGGCTTGCCAAATACTAATTCATCCTCATACACTCCATTTTGACTTCAACTGCCACTAATGTACTTTTTTATACCACATATTAAAGTTAAAATAAACATGACGTTTTAATAGATTTTAAATATCTGTCAATTGTAGGGTTGTCAACCTTCCAACAATGTCCTGGAGTCTCCAGGAATTGAGATTAATCTCCAGGACACAACTGTGATTAGCCTAGGAGCATTAGGAAAACTGTTTATTTTAATTTTATTGAACTATTATCATGTAATAGTTATATAAAACATTGTAGCTGGAAGGAAAAAATCGGTTTGTTTAAAAGTCAAGAATCACCAGTTGGATGATAAGGAGTCGATTCATTTTCGATTGTTTTAGACAAGCAGGTGGTCAGAAGATAAAACCTCTGGAATATATCTAAATAGAGATAAAGGTCTGGTTAGTTGGTGTAAACAATCCATCATCCCTTCATTCAGAATGAGACAATCTTTGGATATTGACATTAAACACGAGAGAGATTTTAATTCTAGGAAAAGAAATATGGTACTCACTTCCACAGAAACACCTGAATTGTCCATTACTTTTAAACAGATAACTGCAATAGGATGTGAGACAAAGTGGAAAGACAGCAAGGAACTCTAGTTAACAGCAAAAAATATTAATTTGTTTCATTTAAGAACCAATAAGCATGAGAAAATAAGATAATGTTATAGCAAGAATTGCTTGATTAAATTACCAATAAGGTCCACAGTGAAATTGAAGCATTGTAGAAAACTTAACATCAATTACTGAATGCAAAATTACATTTAATTATAGGATATCTTTATTAAAATGGGTAACTTTCGGATTGAGAAGTCAAAGTTGATATGGTCGTGCAGTTGTACCCAGCACCAAATGGTTTCCAATTCAATTTACAGTACTTCCACAAAACCTTTTATAATTTGATGTTCTCAGTACAGGACTGTGCAAAGAATTCAATGTTAGGGATTGACAATACCAACACAACCTTCCTCATAAAACTACATGGATAGTGAATTATTTAGGAAGTTCTGACCTTAGTAACAATTTCCGATATCAGCTATCACATGAACTGTGAATGGAGGGAATTCATAGAATCTGTCTACTCCTATAGAGCACTGAAATTCAAAATTGCATTTGACTACTGAAAGTTTAGTCACTACATAACCTACCCTAAACATTTTCTATTTTTCATTCTATTTTCTTTTCTTTGTTTCATTCACTTGATATGCATTACATAAATTAGACTTTGATCTCTTTACTAAGAAACCAACTTGAAGACTTAAAAAATGTGAGACATTGTTGATGCTGAGAACAGCAAAAGAGATAAGATAAATCTGGAAATTCAAAATTTATGAAACCAAAGTTTTTTTAATACAAGTCTAAAGTTTGCAGGAGGAAGAAAAGTCTGAAGAAGGCAAAAAGCCACACAATTTTAAGAGAAAAATATTAAGAGGGAGAAAGCATTTAATCTGTCTTGGTTTCAACATAATGACAATATGGAAAAGCGGAAGTGCTTGTAGGAAGTTATATTTTAGTTTAAAAGGTCATAAGACTTTAGATCTGAGCCAATCATATTAGCATCTAAAAAAGCTAGGTCAAGAAAGGTTACAACAGAGCGACTACTAAAAGAGGAACGCTTGTTGAAGTAATAGAATTAATGTGCTCCATCAAGTTATTTATTATATATTCATTCATGCGATGTGAATAACATTGCAAGGTCAGTAATTATTGTCGAAAAATGTGGCTCTGGAAAAGCACAGCAGGTCAGGCATCATCTAAGGAGCAGGAGAATCAACGTTTCGGACATAAGCCCTTTGTAAGCCCTTTACTGCCCAAGCTTAAAAACTGTTGGGTAGGTGATTGTGAGCCACCTTCTCAAACTGCTGCAGTTCACATGGCATAAGTTAGGGAGGAAGTTTCAGGATGTTAAAGAAACAGCAGTGAAGAATAGCAATATAGTTCCAATTCAAGATAGTGTGTGGCTTGGATGATAACTTAAAGGCTGTGATCTTTCCACATGTCCTTCTAAATGATAGGTGTAATTTGAAAGGTGCTATCATGGCAAGTTGCTGCAGTGCATCTGTGCCATTACGTACTGGATGGAGAAAGTGGTGAATGGGATGCTGATCAAGTGGGATACTTTGTGCGAGATGGCACGAGATCCTTGAGTATTTCTGGGGCGGCAGTCATCCAGAACAGTGGATTGCATTCCATCATGCTCATGACTTGTACCTTCTACATAGAGTCATAGAAATGTACAGCACGGAAACAGATTCTTTGGTCCAACTCATCCATGCTGACTAGATATCCTAACCTAATCAAGTCCTATTTGCCAACACTTGGCCCATACCTCTCCAAACCCTTCCTATTCATATACTCATCCAGATGCCTTCTAAACACTGGAATTGTATCAGCCACCACCACTTCCTCTGGCAGCTCATTCCATACATGCACCACCCTCTGCATGACAAAGTTGCCCCCTTAGGACCCTTGTAGATTTTCCCCTCTAACCTTAAACCTATGCCCTCTAGTTCTGGGCTCCCCCACCCCAGGGAAAAGACCTTGTCTGTTTACCCTATTAATGCCCCTTATGATTTTATAAAGCTCTATAAGATCACCCTTCAGCCTCCAACACTCCAGGGAAAACAGCCCCAGCCTGTTCAGCCTCTCCCTGTAGCTCAAATCCTCCAACCCTGGTAACATCCTTGTAAATCTTTTCTGAACCCTTTCATGTTTCACAACATCCTTCTGGTAGGAGGGAGACCAGAATTGCACACAATATTCCAAAAGTGGCCTAACCAATGTTCTGTACAGCTGCAACGTGACCTCTCAACTCCTGTACTCAATGCTCTGACCAATAAAGGAAAGCATACCAAGCGCCTTCTTCACTATCCTATCTACCTGCATCTCCATTTTCAAAGAACTATGAACCTGCACTCCAAGGTCTCTTTGATCAGAAACACTCCCCAGGATCTTACCATTAAGTGTATAAGTCCTGCCCTGATTTGCCTTTCCAAAATGCAGCACCGACATTTATCTAAATTAAGCTCTATCTGCCTCTTCTCAGCTCTTTGGCCCATCTGATCAAGATCCTGTTGTAGTTTGAGGTAACCATCTTCGTTGTCTGCTATACCTCCAATTTTTGTGTCATCTGCAAACTTACTAACTATACCTCCCACGTTCACATCCAACTTATTTAGTTAGATTTTGGAGAGTCAGGAAGTAAATATCCTGTTGCACAATTCACCATCTCTGATCTGTTCTGTGGTCACAAGATTGATATGCTTCTTCCAGTTTAGGTTCTAGTCAATGCTAACCACAGGAATTTGACAGTGCAGGATTCATTGATAGACCCCCACACTAGTATTATTTGAAGGGATCATCAATTATTTTCGAATTGTTGATTTATTTGCATTGACTGTTTCAGAGTTTGTAAAAGTGTCCAGTGGTGTGTTTGTTCTTTAAAGTCACTGAAGCTTATGAGGATGTGCTGAAGAACTTGTGCTGCTTTCAAACATTTTTGCTCACCAGATTGCTCCCACATATGGATATAGTAATTTTAATTCCCTTTGGCCGACAGTACGGCAGGGAGAATGAGGAGAGGTGATACGGAGCATGACAAGATGCTGGAATAGGGAGGAGGAGGAGAAGAGCCTTCAGAAAGAAAGCATATCTGGCTAGGGTGTATGAGAAGCAATTCTTCTGCATCAGTCTCAGCCATAAACAGTGTGTGACATGTCTTCACTTCTCTAAGAACATGCTCAATTGAAACCTACCACTTACTGGCACCACAGCTGCATCTTCAGTACAGGGTGAAATCAGCCCCATGAAACTGTGAAGGTGACCATGGCAATTAACATTTCTACATCTCCCTGCTTTTCTACAGCAGCAGGCAATGTTTGCAAAATCTCTCAGGTTGGTGTCCTCAGTTACATAAGGAAGTGCACTGATGCTTGTTGGCAATTACAACAGAACAATTC
>NW_025214523.1:43045-45365 GCF_004010195.1 Chiloscyllium plagiosum | reverse complement strand
AGTGGAAGTTTACAGGGAAGGAGGGTATAAATTAGTTTCGATATTTGGATGAGCGGTAGGACAGGAGGATATTTGGGTCTCTAAGCATTTAGAGACACAATGAAAAGTGAAGGGACTGGAGGAAGATCCAGGATATGGGATGGTTCTGTTGCTTGAGGAAGATATGCCAGCACATATATACAGAATTTAAGTTTACAACTGCACACACACACATACACACACGCACACACGTGCACAAAAATAATCAAACACGTTCACAAACATTCACAATCTACATCATTAATATCAACACCATCTTAGTATCAGTTGTGTGTGAAGTAGGGAGAGAAATATGTACTTTTATTGATGCATTCGTGGGATGTGGGTATCACCGGCTGGAGCAGCTTTTATTCCCCATTGCTAATTGAAATAGTGCAGCTCAGAGCCAGCCATATTGTTGTGAGTTTTGAATCCCATCTAGATCATAACTTGGAAGAATGTCAGATGCCATTCCTTTAAGGATATAAGTGGATAAGATGAGTTTTTCTTAATGATCAGCAAGTTTTATGGTCATCATTAGATTACAAAAAATCGTCTAACCAAGGTCCTGTACAACAACATCATAATGTCTCAACTCCTACCGTCTATGCTCCTCGCAATGAAGGCAAATATGCGAAATGCCTTCTTCCGCATTCTGTCCACCTCTGTCACCATTTTCAAGGAAGTGTGTACCTGCACCATCATCTCCCTCTGCTTGAAAACACAGCCCAGAGCTCCACCATTAACTGTTACGTTCTGCTGTGATTCGCCTTACTAAAATGCAACACCTCGCATTTATCTCAATTATAATCCGCCTGCTGCTCCTTAGACCACTAACCGAGCAGATCAACATCCCAAGGTAAACTTAAACAACCTTATTGAAACGTCTAGTCTACCACAAATTTTAGTGTCACCCAGAAACGTACAAACTATGCCTCTGGTATTTTGCTCCAAATGATCTACATTCCCCGCATCGTCCGTTGTCCTGCAATACACACATCCAGTCAGAACAGCAAACCCCTACCACCAACCTCTGTCTCCTATCGTCAAGACAATTTTGTATCGAATTGACTAGATCTCACTGGATCCCACCCTATTAACAATCAAGCATGCAGAACATGGTCAAAGGCATTGTTGTAGACTACATAGATAATGGCTAGCACTGCCTCCTGTCCACATGCTCAAAAACGTATTGAGGCTAGTGAGATATAACTTGCAACGCACAAAACCATGCAAACTATCCCTAATCTGCAATTGATTTGCAAAATGCAAGAAAATCTGAGAATATATTCCAGCACATTACCCATCACTAATGGTTGTCTCACTAGCCTGTAGTTTTCTGGCGTTTTCTTGCCGCCCTTAAATGATGCAACAGCATCAACCACCCTGCAGTCCTCTGGCACTTCGCTGCGGTTGTCGATGACACAAATATCTCTGCAAGGGGCCCTGCAATCTTTTCCCAAGCTTTTCACAGAACCTGGGATAAACCTGATCAGGTTTTGAAGATTTCGCCATCTTCCTGTGTCTTATGACCTTCAGACCCTCCTTTTCTCTCATGCACACTTTTCAAGATCCCAAGGTTCTATGTCTTTCTTCACTCTAAATATAGAAGAGAAACCTTTCATTAAGATCTCCCCGAACTCCTGTGGCGTTTAGAAGAGTGAGAGAAAAAATGAAGCATCCAAGATTCTGAGGTCGATGCAGGAAAGAAAGAAAATAGAACAGTACAGCAGAGCAATAGGCCCTTCCGCCCACCAGGGCTGTGCCGATCACATTGCATTTGTTGTTATTGTTATTATTATTACTGGCAGCCGTTGCTGCACCCTCCACTCTGTAGTAAACCAACCATACACTCTTCTGACTTCTTTATATGATTCTAACCTAATATTATCGCTGTGCACATGATCCATTCCCGTTTATTCTCCGCCTGTTCATGTGTCATTCTGAATGCCATTTCAAAACTTGCTAATATTCCTGTTTCTACCATCTCCCGATGTTAGCTTCTGCCCTTTGTAAAAATTCTTTCATCGGAAATATAATTTAAAACTTTTCTCTCGCACCTTAAATCTATGCACCCTACTATATGGCATTTCCAAATTGGAAATAAGATTGCGACTATCCAAACGATCTACGCCTCTGCTAAAATTATATACCTGTACCAGGTCGCTCCTCAGACCCCGACACTCCAGTAAATAAATCAACGTGCCCCCAAACTCTCATTATGGCAAACGCATTTTCATTCGGGCACCGTTCTGGTAAATCTCTTTTGTAAATCTAGGACATTCCAGATGGCCTCATCTTT
>NW_025214523.1:7978-33243 GCF_004010195.1 Chiloscyllium plagiosum | reverse complement strand
CTAGTAATCCAGACACCAGGCCAACGCTCTGGGCTTCGAGTCCCACCACAGCAGATAGTAAAACATGAGTTCAATAAAATTCTTCTGTCCATCTTTAGTGTCTATTCAGGAATGTTTTACCTGGTCTGGCTCACAGACTCTCAGCAATGTACTTGATTCTCAAACACCCTCTGGGTAATTAGGGATGAGCATAGCCAGTGACACCCACAGAGGGCATAGCCAGTGACACCCACAGTAAGCTAAAAACTGGAAGGAGAGTATCACCAAGGTGAGACAGAAATTGGGCATATCAAAGTGACACTGCCTTCCAATCATAGGAAGGGCATCACTAAGATACTGCTGTACATGGCCCAGGTCTGACCCATTCCCCAAGCTTGTTTGCCACAGTCACCTGAGCCATCTACTGCTTTATCAAGAGGGAAAAGATGGATGGTTTCCAGAGGGGCATCATGTACAAAGCTCTGGACAGAGACAGGAATAATGTACCCAATGTCACCCCCATACTATTGGCCAGCTTTATATACTGACTGCATCAAGCTAGACATAAACCCTTGCACCAAAGCACCAAGTATCAGTACATTCTGAGGTTCTATCTCTTACAGTGTTGCATGCAATGGGAGTGACGTTGCCATGGAATGCTCCAAGTAGCCAGCCCATCCTCTATAACTTGTCTCACTTGAAACAGTTTGTACAGAAAACACCTTTGACAGCAGGTCCAGCAGACTGTGGTAAGCATATATGGTCCCTCAAGACCACGTTGGAAAGGCAAAAGGATTTATACACTTAATGGTATGATCCTGAGGAGTGTTGCTGAACAAAGAGACTTTGGTGTGCAGGTTCATAGATCCTTGAAAGTGAAGTAGCTGGTGGATAGGATAGTAAAGAAGGCATTTGGTATCATAAAATCATAGAATCCCTACAGTGAGGAAACAGGCCATTTGGCCCAACATGTCCACATTGATCCTCTGAAGAGTATCCCACCCAGACCCATATTACTGTACATTTCCCCTGACTATTGTACTCGGTCTACATATCCCTGAACACTATAGCCAATTTAGCATGACCAATTCACCTAACCTGCACATCTTTGGACTGTGGGAGGAAACCAGAGCACCTGGAGGAAACCCATGCAGACACAAGCAGAATGTTCAAATTCCACAGACAGTCACCCAAGGCTGGAATTGAACCTGGATCCCTGGCGCTGTGAGGCAGCAGTGATAAACACTGAGCCACCGTGATGTGGTATGCTTTCCTTTATTGGTGAGAGCATTGAGTATAGCAATGTTCAGGCTATGCAGGACATTGGTTAGTCCACTTTTCGAATATTGTGTGCAGTTCTGGTCGCCCTTCTACTTGGAAGTATTGAAACTTGGAAGTATTCAGAAAAGATTTGCAAGGATGTTGCCAGGGTTGGAGAGTTTGAGCTATAGGGAGAGGCTGAACAGTCTGGAGCATCAGAGACTGAGAGGTAACCTTATCAAGGTTTATAAAATCATTTTGGGCATGGGGAAAGGGTGAATAGACAAGATCTTTTCCCTGGGGTGCGGGAGTCCAGAACTAAAGGCCATAGGTGTAGGATGAGAGGGGAAAGATATAAAAGAGACCTAAGGGGCAAATCTTTCAAGGAATGGGTGAAGCGTGAATGGAATGAGCTGCCGGAGGAGGTGGTGGAGGCTGGTACAATTACAACATTTAAAAGACACCTGGATGGGTATGTGAAAAGGAAGGGTGTAGAGGGATATAGGCCAAGTGCTAGCAAATGGGACTAGATTAATTTAGAATATCTGTTGGCATGGACGAGTTGGACCGAAAGGCCTGTTTCCATGCTGTACATCTCTATGACTCTGCAGGAAAAGGAGACTGCTGATGCTATCTGATGATTCCATGAGCAGACTGTCAAAATTATTTGGCAGAATGCTTCATCACCAGAACATTCAAACAAGCACCAAAATGCACTTGGCTACTAGTGAGAATGGCTCACCCATCAGATAATTCATGCAGGCCAGGGATACTTTGCGCCACTGCATACCGCCCAGAGATGGCTGTCATTGTGATGGGAACATCAGACAAAACCTTCTGGAATGTGCCTCTACAGAAAGGATGTGGAACAGGGTTCCTGATAATAATTTTTTTTCTTCTAGGTGGACCTCCAAGGTTTGTGCACAGCAGCAAATACTTGAACTTAAACAGTTAACATGCACGTTTACCAGGAAATCAGGAAGGCAATTAGTGCATTGGCCTTTATTGCAAGGGATTACAGTACAGAGATACAAGGTTCTCACTGCAATTGGATAGGGCTTTGATGTACCAATGCCTGAATATTGTTTCATAAAAACAGAGCATGCTGGACAAACTCAGCAGCTCTGGCAGCATCGTGGAGAGAGAAAGAGTGCTGATGTTACAAGTTAATTATGAATCTTATGCGGAAATATGTTTCTGCCAAAGATTTATATTCAGCTAGAAATGCTATCTCTTTATATACAGATGCTGTTGAACTTGCTAGGCATTTATGGCTTGCTTTGTTTCTATTTCTGCTTTCCAGTATCCAAAATAATTTCCATTTATCCTGAAATATTGTGGGCCATTGTTCTCTATATATGAGGCCTTGCTTTGGAGACTGTACAGCTTGGTTCACAAGCTTGGTTACTGGCATGAAATGTTGTCCACGTCTCGAAGCTGAGTAAACTGTGTCCATATCTTGAAACATTTAAGCTCCTGATGTTTTCTGCTGGTTGGGTAATCTAAAACACGGGCATAGCCTCGGTCAGGATAAGGGGACAGTCACTTATGACTGAGATAAAAAGGAATGTCTGAGCTCTAGGAGGTTGTGGATACTCCAATGCTGTATATATTTAAGTTAAAAATCACACTATACCAGATTATAGTCCAACAGGTTTAGTTGAAAGTAGAACCTTTTGGAGTGCTGCTCCTTCATCAGGTAGCTAGTATATATTTAAGACTGAGTTAGATGGATGTTTGTTGTTTTAGGGAATCAAGAAATATGGGGAGCAGGCAGGGAAATGGAGTTGAGCTCAAGATCACCTTGGCCATATTGGATGGTTTTTCCCATTCCCTTTTCTTGTGCTTTTGTGTTCTCATGTTATAAGTTTTGCCACAAAACTAGTGTAGTGGGAGTTAATTTCCCTCCTTTGATGTTGAATTGACTGATTTACAGTCTGATAACTCAGTTAGGATATTAGTATACATCCATTAGTATATATAGATTTTGTGAAAGTCAAAGATTTTTAAATATGTGCATATAAATGCTAGGGAATGATCTAAATAAATATAAAATCTGCAGGCACAACTAAACTGGAATCAAGTACATGCAGAGAAATTAGTACAGCTATGTCTATAAATCAGTAATTTACTATGAATAAATTCAAGGCAACCTGGAAATCACAGAAAGGCACGGACTGTTTGTAAAGGAGCCATGAAAAAATTCCAGTGCTGGGAATTGTTTATACCCATGGAGGGTGAATGAAAGAATATGTAAGTTGCCGTAGGAGCCAATTCCTAAATCTCCACTGGAAACCAGGGCAAAATAGAGGTCTATTCATATACCTCAGTTGTACCTCAGTGGGCTGCTGCCATAATTGGATTAATGCTGAAGTAAATGCTCACTGGGACCACAGCAGGAAAACTGACCTTGCAAAAGGTTACCAATGTCTCAGAAACAGAAGCACAAACCAATAAAAGCCCATGAGGCACACAGCACTGCTAATAAACAAAAATATTGCATTTGCACTAAACTTGGATTTCAAGATTGTCAACATATGCAGCTACATTTGTCAAGATCTGACAAAGGCACTGCTTTGTGGCCAAAGAAAGCAATGACATTGGCCATTGGAAATTCTTTGATGAAGGATCCAGTTCTCAGAGATCAGAACAATGTTCCTTCAGCAAATGGTGGCTTTGCTTTATTGGAAAAATACTGATTCATCTACAGTCATCATGGTTAGTGAATAAAAAAACCCCACATGTGAATGTTGTATGTATGATGTAGGATTACTACAGTCTGAGAAAAGTCACTGTTGAGAAGACCTGTGGAAGTTACACATGGAGACAATTGAAAACTGTTTCAAGTTATTTTCTGTATTAAAAGCTTGAATATCCTATTCTGCTTATGTCTCAAAATATTCACAATTTATTCTGGACAGTAAGCCCCTAAGCCTGAGGTCATTAATTGAAGTTTTTCAATCAGGTCATTCAACTCTGTTCATTCATCAAAGACATAGTTGTAATAAAACTGAACAAAACTGCATTTCATGTGGATTTTTGTGTTAAAATGTCAGTTTGTGTCACAATATATGTGCAACTTGGCATCTTCACTAAGCTGTAACTTTACGAAAAGAATAAACTAAACATTACAATGCAAATTTAAGTCAATTGAATTTCATACTGAAATTAATCAACTCTTAAATGTCTTGAAGCTATCATCATAATTAGGTGGAAACATTACAAAACAAAACACGCAAAACAAAACACACAAAACAAAATTAGGTGGAAACATTCTCTAAAAAGTTCATTAGATATATTTTTCCTTCAATTAAACCTTGTTTGTTCTTTTTGTTGTTTGCAGTATTAAGCATTTTTAATATAGATTGGCACGCTGTGAATGGTTTGTGGAGTTAATAACTATCGAATGAGCAACATTGAAAACTGATTTGCCAACAGTAGTCTGTATTTGGAGAGAAATAGCTAGCACAATCCCAGCTGCATCAGTTTTAATTCCAATTTTATTTATGTTTGCTGTGGAAACTACCACAAAAAGTAAGTGAAGAGCTATTATCTGGAAATGCTTCCAAAAAGAACAGTAAAACAGATAATAAATGGATTACCATAACACATTTATGTTACCATAACACAAATAAAATTAGATTAGGTATCAAAAGTAGACATGTTCAATAAAAATTAATGGCAAGAAAGAATCTGAGAAAATGTAGTAGACTAGGCTATAGTGCGTATTTTTTAAAATGTAAATTATGTTTGAGAGTTATTTTGAGTTAATTTGACTGCAATATAGTGAAGCTGTTTCACTGTTGTAGCAAAAGTCATGAAAAAAAGAAAAGTAGTTATATCTTTGGTTGGAATTCTTTGCGGGTATGGTTGAGCACATGAGGCAGCCATTTACACCCTTCTGAGATTTTAGGTTTAGGAGATGTTGTGACCAGTAAAAGGTAATGAAGTAACTGCCCCAATTTTCCCACTCCTCTCCTAACAATGAGAGGTTTTCTGCTTTTGAATCTAGTCAGAAAGTGCACTGGCAAATCTGTATTTCTGCCGCTGTTCATGTTTTGAGGATGTGAAGCAGTTGTTCTGACAGGTTTCCTGAGATTATGCAAAAAAAAAGGATCCCTCCAGTGTTGAAGTTGACCATTTGGCCCATGAAGTCCACACCAACCCTCTGAATACCATCCCACCCAGACCTACTTCCTTACCTTATCCCTGCATTTCCCATGGCTAATCCACCTAGCCTGAACATCCCTGGGCACTATGGGCAATTTTGCATGATCAATTCACCTAATTTGCGCATCTTTGGACTGTGGGAGGAAACTAGGGCACCCAGAAGAGACCCATGTAAACATGGGGAGGATATGCAAACTCCAAACAGACAGTCACCCGAGGGTGGAATTGAATCCAAGTCCCTGGTGCTGTGAGGCAGAAGTGTTAATCAATGAGCCACCATGCCCCCCCGATCATTGAATCTTTACAGTGAGGCCAGAGGCTATTTGACCCATTCAGTCTGCACTAACCCTCTGAAGATCATCCCACCTCAGACCCAGCCCACCACAACCCCACATTTGCTATGGCTAACCCACCTAGCCAACAAGATGTGTTTACTGGAACATTTTTTTCCTGAGCTCAGAAAAACTAGGCAGTGTAACACAATTTTGCTCAGGGACTACTTGTGCAGAAACTGATATACTGCTGAGAGCATAAGACCATAAGATATAACATCAGAATTAGGCCACTCATCCCATCCCTTGCCCTGCCAGTCCTCCCCAATCTCATTCATAATAACCGAATCTAAAATCTGACCAATGACCGAGGTCAGGAGGTCCAAATTTAGAGCAAGAAAGAGGCTGAGAAAGAGGTACAACTTCTCAGCCCATCTTTATTCCATCACTGTTTTATCTTTCCTCCCCTTTGATAAAGACCTTTAAGTTTTTCCTCAGTTGTACATTCCAGAGCAATCCTGCTAGTTTGTGTCTGCGGCAGTGATTGCTTCAAAACGGGGAATTGCATTTTGATGTCTCATTTCAGAAACATTTGTAAAGTTTCAGGGGAGATGTGAATCAATAGGAGTTGTGGTCTTTCATCCTCCTGAGGGGTTTGACTGTCTGTTTTCATTCCATTTGTTAAATGCAAAGCTGTAATTTACAAGAGCTAGTCTGCCTGCTAATATAAACATTGTAACAATCTTCACTGTAGTACCTAAGGTTTTCACAGATTGTTAGAATTCTTTTCTGTATTCACTTATGCTTCCAAGCCCTCTGTTCATTATATTAGGAGAAAGTGAGTACTACAGATGCTGAAGATCAGAGTTGAAACGTATGGCACTGGAAAAGCACAACAGGTCAGGCAGCATCTGAGGAGCAGGAGAATTCATGTTATGGGCTTAAGCCTTCATTGGAATGTTGGGTGGGGGGGGGCAGTGGAGGGAGACAAGGAGGAAGGGAGCTGAGAGATAAATAGGAGGGCAGGGAAGGTAGTTGGGAAGGCAATAAATAGGTAGATGCAAGGGGGGAGATGGTGATAGGTTGGAGTGGGGAGTGGAATGGATAGGTGGGAAGGAAGATGGACAGGTAGGACAGTTCAAGAGGCTGGTACCGAGTTAGAGGGTTGGATGTGAAGTGGGGGACGGGAGAGGAGGAAACTAGTGAAGTCGATGTTGATGCTGTGTGATTGAAAGGTCCCAAGGTGGAAGATGAGGCTTTCTTCCTCCAGGCATTGAGTGGCTTGGTTTTGGCAGTGGAGGAGGCTCAGGACCTGCATGTCCTTGGGGCTGTGGGAAGGGAGTTGCAGTGATCAGCCACAGGGAAGTGAGGTTGTTTGGTGCGTGTGTCCCACAGATGTTTATTGTACTCCCATCAAGTACAATGATGTGTATGTATGTGACTATGGCAGGGGAATTGTATGACCTACTTAGACGACACTCTCACAACCTTCCATAATCTGGTCACTACAACCATCTCACCTCTGATTCATTTTATTTCCTTGACGAGGATTTGTGCTGAATCTTCCTAGATTATTCATCTCTGATTGAGGTTGACTCCTAAGAGGAAACAAAAGGGGGATGGATTGGGGGTGGGTGAGAAGATGGCAGGCAGGCTACCCACTTTAGATTACGCGCCATTTGCACAGCACATGTGTATTCTTCATGTCGCTTACAAGTGTTTTTCTGTATCTCTCACTGTTTCTCCTTCGTTTGGCCTCACAAGTTGGGCTCTGGAGCTTCAAAGTGATTCAAGCAACTCTTGTAAGTTTAACTTTTCTTTATATGACGACCCATACCTTTACACTTCTACAAGTCTTGGGAGAGTTTTTGGCATGAGACTATTTAGAAATCTTTTTCTTTTCTTTTTAAGTAGTTCTTAGGCTCAGGGATGATTTGCTTCCAGTCTAGTTAGATGAATTCTGAAATGACTGGTAACTTTAATTCAGGGCGGTTCGTATGTGGATGGGTTGGGTAGATGTGTTCACTGGAGGAATGTGTGCTCCTTCCAATCACTTAACTGAGCCTCTGCAAGTTCCTGAAGATGTCCTGCAGTTCAGTTTCATATACGGTTTGACTTTTAGTTATAATCTGTCTCTTATACATTGAGGGAAAGTTAATTGGGTTTGACTATCCATCTTGTGCATATATCTACTGTGAATCAGCATTGCATCATGGGCTGATCAAACAAGGACTTGGCTAGAGAAAATCTAGCTTAATTTTATTGTGGTGAGAAGCTTTAGCTGCTTATCCATATGATTGTCAGCACTGTGTGCTGATGTTAAATTGCCATGGGTCTAGAAATAAGTATTTCACAACTGTTATGTCATTCCTTTATTTAATCTGCAGATTACTGAGGACTTAAAGGTCATATTTAAGAATTTATATGTTGTACATAGGAACTATGAGATTACTATAAGCAAACTGTGCAGACTATTGAAAAAGTCCATTTTCTTTGACTAAGGATCAATCATATTTCTTTGTGTGTACAAATGGGATGTCTGTACAGCAAAAACCTACTTGCAGACAATACATTCAATAAATTTGACATGTGCACATTGTACCAGTGCTGTTGTAAAATTAAATGTCCCATAGCTTCAATCCTATATAGTTTCCCACATCTTCTCAGTAAAACAAGTGATCAGGTTCCCTTTCAATATTCTATAAGTATTGCTTTATTTAAAATCTTAAAGATTTCAGAATCCATCTAACTGGACTGGAAGCAAGTCATCCGTGATCCTAAGAACTACTTAAGAAGAAAAGAACAAGATTTCTAAATAGTCTCGTGCCAAAACTATCCCAAGACTTGTAGAGTGTAAAGGTATAGGTTGTCATACAAAAACAAGTTAAACTTACAAGAGTTTCTTGAATCAGTTTGAAGCTCCAGAGCCCTACTAAGATGGGCAGTCAATCAGTACATGTGTTTTTATTGGTTAAATGGTGGTTTCTGAAGGCATCTTTTCAATAGGAACACCAATCAGAGAAACAGATGCAGGGTTTGAACACTTGGGGTTGAATCTTATGATTTTTATGTAACTAAGTCCAAGTTGCGATGAGTTTTCTGGAAGGTTTGTTATCATCAGGCCTAGCATGCTCTCTCACTGTATCTGTCAAACTAGCCTTATGGACCAACTACCAAGTCCCAGTGGTGAATCTTAAGTCTACCCCATCTTACCACACCCTAGAACAACTCACAACTAAGTGGATGTCCCAAGATTCCTGTCCTGTACTACATCTTTCCTACTGAAGGGAGACCAGAATTCAATGCAGTATTCCAAAAGTGGCTTAATCAATATCCTGTACAGCTACAACATGACTTCAAAAATCCTATACCTAATGCAATGACCAATAAAGGCAAGCATATCAAACCCCTTCTTCACTAGCCTGTCTATCTGCAACTCCATTTTCAAGGAACTATGAACCTGCACTCCAAGGTCTCTTTGTTCAGTAGCACTCCCCAGGACCTTACCATTAAGTTTGTAAGTCCAGTACTGATTTGTCTTTCCAAAATACAGCACCTCACATATATCTAAATTACAATCCATCTGCCACTGCTTGGCCCATTTGCATGTCTGATCAAAATCACATTATACTCTGAGTTAACCTTCTTCACTGTCCACTACGCCACCAATTTTAGTGCCGTCTGCAAACTTACTAACCATACCTCCTATATTCACATCCAAATAATTCATACAAATGACAAAAAGCAGTGAACCTAGAACAGATACTTGCAGCACACCACTAGTCACAGGCCTCAGGTCTGAAAATCAACATTCCACCACCATCCTCTCTCTTCTACCTTCGAGCCAGTTCTGTATCCAAATGGCTAGTATTCCATGTGACCTAACCTTGCTATTGAGTCTACCATGCAGAATCTTGTTGAACAGCTTGCTAAAGTCTATATGGAAAAGGACCACTAGTCTGCCTTCATCAAACTGCTTCATCATTCATTCAAATAACTCAATCAAGTTAGTGAGACACAGTTTCCCATACACAAAGGCATGTTGACTGTACCTAATCAATCCTTGCCTTTCCAAATACATGTAAATCCTGTCCCTCAGCATCCTCTCTAATAATGTATCCACCACTGACATCAGGCTCACAGGTTTATAGTTCACTGGCTTTTCCTTTACATCTTTCTTAAATAAAGGTACCATGTTAGCCAACTTCCAGTCTTCTGGCACCTCATCCATGACTATTGATGACACAAATATCGCAGTAAGGGGTCCAGCAATCACTTCCCTCACTTCCCACACAGTTTTGGGGTACACCTAATAAGGTCTTGAGGATTTATCCACCTTTGTGCATTTTAAGACATCTACCTTATCCTCTGTAATATGGACTCTTTTCAATACATCATTACTTATTTCTCCAAGTTCTCTAGCTTCCATATTTTTGTCCACAGTAAACATTGATGCAAAATACATGTTTAGTATCTGACCTATCTCCTCAGTTCTGCACATAGGCAGCCTTGTTGATCTTTAAGGAACCCTATTCTCTCCTTAGTCACTCTTTTGTCCTTAATGTATTTGTAGAATCGCTTTGGATTCTCCTTCAACCTATTTGCAATAGCTATCTCATATCCCATTTTGGCCCTGCTGATTTCCCTCTGAAGTATACTTATACTTCCTTATACCCATCTAAGGATTTTATTGATCAGTGGATTGAGTATAGGAATTGGGATGAAATGTTGCAGCTGTAAGGGACATTGGTTAGGCTACTTTTGGAATACTATATTCAGTTCTAGTCTCCCTGCTATAGGAAATATGTTGTGAAGCTTGAAAGGGTTCAGAAAGATTTACAAGGATGTTGCCAGATTTGGAAGGTTTGAGCGATATGGGAGGCTGAATAGGTTGGAGCTATTATCCCTGGAGCATCAGAGGCTGAGGGATGACCTTATAGAGATTTGTAAAGTCATGACAGGCATGGATAGGGTGAAGAGCAAAGGTCTTTTCTCTGGGGTGGGTGAGTTCAAAACTGGAGGGTATAAGTTTAAAATGAAAGGAGCAAGATTTAAAAAGGATCTACAGGGCAACGTTTTCATGCAGTGGGTGGTACATGTATGGAATGAACTGCCAGAGGAAGTGGTGGAGGCTGATACAATTACAATTACAATTTAAAAGGCGTCTGGATGTGTATATGAATAGGAAGGGCTTGGAGGGATATGGGCCAAATTCTGGACAATGGGACTAGATTAATTTAGAATATCTGGTTGGCATGGACAAGTTGGACCAAATGGTCTGTTTCTATGTTGTACATCTTCATGACTCTATAATTCTATGATTCACTGGCATCCCATGGTCCATGCTATCTTTAAAAGTCCATTGTGCATTTGGGCAAGCACTATCAGACTGCAGTTCCTTTGCATGCTTTCTGACCT
Organism: Chiloscyllium plagiosum; assembly: GCF_004010195.1. Classification (NCBI taxonomy): domain Eukaryota; kingdom Metazoa; phylum Chordata; class Chondrichthyes; order Orectolobiformes; family Hemiscylliidae; genus Chiloscyllium; species Chiloscyllium plagiosum. Next base: position 22,144 of record NW_025214523.1, on the reverse strand, counting down.
TGACAGACAGTGACAGATTGTTGCCTCCTTTTTCGGAAGGATACTTGTTGTCCCGTTATGTGGAGCGGTGCCATCACCCATCTTCCTCTTCCCCCCAGGGTCAGAAGTGGAGGCCATGATGCCAGACATGCCAGCCTGTTGCAAGTCTGCCACCTGGGTAGAAGCAATCTCAGTTGGCTGGAGCAATGTCCAACATTGCATGAAGAAAGTCAAAGACCTTCACTATTTTGCCAGCACACATTCCACCATCATCTCTCTGACACTCCACTCTCATTCTATATTTGCTACTGTATTCACCTTGCACCAAGGCTCATGCTGTACCAATCTCACTGTTGTTTGCAACATCTTCCCCACTCTCCATCACCTTCCCCAATCACTAGCACCACTAATCCTGCATGCCCTCTGCGCTGCCTACTCACTCGCTCAGGACGCCTCCCCACCTGCACCAACTGTGACAGCTGTTATCTCCCAAAGTGCCTGCCTCTCTCTTAGCTCCTGAAGAAAGCAGCTCACCAAAGGGCAGAAAGCATCAAGAAGGATGGTATTCCACTTGTTGCTGGTTATGGGGAGATGATTCTGACTCTGTGTGTGTTGTTGGCTGCCCTTGAGTTACTCAGGATCCCCTGAGCGAAAGCTTGACTCTGATTTGACTGAGGCCTACCGACAACCAATGGAAACTTCCTGGCTCTATGTCTATGCTGAATGGCATGACAAAGATGGCAGTGATAAGAGCCTTACATCTCTTACTGAGGGGGCAAAGTGCTAAAAGGCAAGGCACAACAAGACTAGGCAAGGATATTGTGGATATCTAGGTAGGCTCAGAGTGAGTGAGTGCTAAGACAACAAGGGATGATGCCAAAGATACAGTCTTGTCCATCAAATGAGCTGGGTGCATGTCCCAGAGCGCATACTACCCTTACTGCATCATTACAATGATGTTTGTGTGGCATTGAAGTATAGCACACATCCTGTATGTGAGAGATGTGCAATAAGAGTTCTTAGAGGCTGGCACAGGTCAGGTGTGTGTGTGTGTGTGTGTGTGTACATGGCCATTGCCCTGAAATGTTGGTGCCTGCTTTTCAATATTGACATTGCTCGGAGCAAGCAATGTGCTGAATCCACCAGGTGCTCAATCTGGTTTCCTTGTTGCACTTTCCTGATGCTGAGCTTGCTTACTGAGCATTGTAAGATAGGAGACTGAATACTAATGAGGTGTCATTAACAAGGCATTTCACAAGCTAAAATACTAATTGCTTGGAAACTGGAGCTGTCTAGCATGAAATCTCACCTCAATTCTTGTGAAAAGCATGATAAATGGAGTCTGCTTGCTCCCATGTCAGGTAGGCCACACTGCACTTGTCACCCAATTCTGGTATGCGTTCACCAAAGCCCACAGTGCTCAGGCCCACACCCCTCCCCCCTCCCACCCCACCCCACACCCCACCATAAGATCCCGCCACTGGATTTCATGGTCAGTTTCCAAATCATGCTTGGACTTGTGTGACTTTCCATTTGGTGTGATGTATCACAAAATATCCCTTAATAATTCATAGAATCCCTACAGTATGAAAACAGGCCATTACTATAAGCTGTACCCAACCAGCTCAAGAAAACTAACATTAATTGTGACAGTTCAAGTGTTGCAGGTGTACTGATGATCCTGATCAGGAATATGTTATTCAGTAATAAGTTGTATATTAAGCTGATGAATCGTTGTATAGAAATTAATTTATCTTTCATCAGCACTAGCAATTCTCACTGAAGCAGCAGATTAATAGTTTTGTACTAACTTAATATGCTGATTTGGTTTCACGGAGAGCAAATTTTATTATTTTGTACACTGTCAAATTTAAATAAAACCTGTTCAATTTGAACAACTGTAATGTGAAAACAGGCCATTAGGCCCAACAAGTCCACACTGATCCTCCAAAGATTAACCCATCCAGGCCCATTCCCTTACCCGATTACTCAACATTTCCCCTAACTAATGCACCTAACCTGTACATCCCTCAATACTATGGGCAATTTAGCATGGCCAATTCACCTAAACTGCACATCTTTGGACCGTGGGAGGAAACTGGAGCACCCAGAGGAGCACCCAGTCTCCTATTTTATATAGCTCAGTAAGCAAGCAGGAAAGTGAAACAAGGAAACCAGATCGAGCACCTGGTGGATTCAGCACATCGCTTGCTCTGAGCGATATGAATATTGAAAAGCAGGCACCAACATTTTGGGGCATCCTCAACCAGATTCTGGATTAGTGGTGCTGGAACAGCACAGCAGTTCAGGCAGCATCCGAGGAGCAGTGAATGTGTAAACTCCATACAGGCAGTCACCCAAGGGTGGAATCGAACCCAGGTCCCTGACGCCGTGAGACACCGTGCCACCCTAGTAAAAGCTGTCACTCAAGGTATTTTCAACTGTAATTACAATTCAACCAACAATAACTTGAATTCATAAAGCACATTTGACAATGATAATGACCACAATCCACATAAAGAGTTTAGAGGGTAGGTCAGATTTAGGTCTTAAGGAGAAGCTTACAGGAGAAGAAAAAAAGATGAAGGAATAAAGAGAAATTTAAGGTGGGAAATGCAAGAATCATGACCTTGCCAGCTGAAGGTACAGCTACGGAAATTATGGAAGTCCAAGAGGCCAGAATTCGTGAAGTGGAGAGATGGTTACAGAAACAGTGATGGATGAGGCCATTAACAAATTTAAGAACGGAAATGAAATGTTTAAGATCCCCAGCGAGGGCAGGGTTGAACTCAGAGTGCTGCCTACCATTATTAAATAGCTTGAGTTATCCATTGTTGAGAATCCGCAGTGAAGAAAGTGATCAGAAGCAGGAACTCTGGCTGATCCCTGTCTTTAGATAACAAGAGACATTTTGAACTTGAAACTTTGCATTGTTTTTTCATTTTCTGTTACTGTAAGGGAAAATTGAATCTTTTACTATGTGGAGATGTCTAAGGGAGGACAAATCCTGACACTCTGCTTCCAGTAACGACTCCTGTTTCTTCATCTCCATTGCATGTGCAATATAAACGCATTCAAACAGGGAAGCAATCAAAAACAAGGCCAGTTAGCGTAACATCTGATTGGGAAAATGTTAGACCATAAGGCCATGAGACCGTAAGATAAAGGAGCAGAATTAGGTCATTTGATTCATCCAGTCTGCCCCACCATTTGATCATTGCTGATATGCTGCTCAACCCTATTCTCTTACTTTCTTCCCTTAACCCTTGATCCCTTATCAATCAAGAATCCATCCATTTCTGTCTTGGACACACTTAATGACTTGCCTTCCACAGCAATGAGTCCCATCATCCTCTGGTTGAAGAAATTCCTCCTCATCTCAGTTCTGATGTGTCATCGCTTCACTCTGAAGTACTCCAACTGCCATCCTGAAAAAGATAAAGAACCAATTGGTCCTGAAAAAGATAAAGAATCAAAGACAGAGATTAGCAGTAGAAGGATGTTTTTCTGACTGGACATCTGCGACTAGTGGGGCTCAGCGCCGGGACCCCTGTTGTTTGTAATATATATAAGTGATCTGGAGGAGAGTGTAGGTGGCCTGATTAGTAAGTTTGTGGATGGCACAAAGATGAGGAGATCTGCAGATAGTGAGGAGGATTGCCAGAGGATAAAGCAAAGTATAGATAGGGTGAAGACTTGGACAGAGAAATGGCAGATAGAATGTAATTGGACAAAAACGAGGTGATGCATTTTGAAAGCTCTAATGTAGGAGGGAAATGTACAGTAAATGGCAGAACTCTAAGAAACAGTAACATACAAAGGGATCCAGATGTACCAATTCACAGTTTCCTATAAGTGGCATCACAAGTGGATAAGTGTTGAAAAGTGTGGTGCTAGAAAAGCACAGCAGGTCAGCCAGCATCCGAGGAACAGGAAAGTCGACTTTTCAGAAATAAGCTCTTCATCAGGAATGTAGGGTGGGGGAAGGAAGCTGAGAGATAAATAGGAGCTGGGGGAAAGGTAGCTGGCAGGGAGATGCAGATGGGAGTGATAATGATAGCTCAGAGGTGGGATGGAAAATGAACAGGTAGGACAGGTCAAGAGGGCGGTGCCGAGTTGGAGGGTTGGATCTGGGATGAGGTTGGGGGGGAGTGGAGATTTGGAAACTAGTGAAGTTGATGTTGATGCTGTGTGGTTGAAGGGTCCCAAGGCAGAAGATGATGAGTTCTTCCTCTAATTGTTGGGTGGCTTGGATGCGACGTTGGAGGAGACGCAGGACTTGCATGTCCTTGGCAGAATGGGAGGGGGAGTTGATATGGTTGGCACAAGGCAGTGGGGTTGCTTGGTGCATGTATCCCAGAGATGTTCCTGAAACTTTCCGCAAGTTGGTGTCCTGTCTCCTCAATGTAGAAGCGACCACAGCAAGAGCAATGGACACAGTTGATGAGATGTTTGGATGTGCAGGAAAATCTCTGCCAGATGTGAAAAGATCCTTTGGGGCCTTGGGTGGAGGTGAGGTGGGGGAGGTGTGGGCACAGGTTTTACACCTCTTGCGGTGGGAAAGGAAGGTTCAGGGAGTGGAGGGTGGGTTGGTGGGGGGGCGTGGACCTAATGAAAGAATCACGGAGGGAATGGTCTCTGTGGAATTTTGAAAGGGCTGGGGAGGGAAATATATCTCTAGTAGGTGGCAGGATGGTGCTGTATCCAGAGATTAGTGGAGTGGAAGGTAAGGCCTAAGGAGTTCTATCCTTATTGCAGTTGGGGTTGGGGGGGCGGGGTTCAAGGGCGGAGGTTTGCAAAGTGCAGGAGATTTGCTGGAGAGTATTGTTGATCCCATGGGAGGGGAAAATTGTGGTCCTTGAAATAGGAGGCCACCTGGGATGCCCTGGAGTGGAATTGCTCCTCCTGGAAGCAGATACAGTGGAGGCGGAGGAATTGGGAGTAAGCGATCACGTGTTTACAGGAGGGGGATGTGAAGAGGAGTAGCTCAGGTAGCCATGAGAGTTGGTGGGTTTGAAAAAATATCCGTGTTGAGTCGGTCACCTGCGATGGAGATGGAGATGTCCAGGAAGTGGAGGGGGGTGTCTGAGATGGTCCAGGTGAATGGTCAGGGTGGAAGGTGTTTGTGAAGTTGATGAACTTCAACCTCTTCGTATGAGTACAAGGTGGCATCGATATAGTCATCAATGTAGCAGGGGAAAGAGTGGGGAATGGTCCCGATGGAACTGTGAAAGATGGACTTTTCCACGTATCCTACGAAGAGGCAGGCATACTGGGATGCACGTAGGTGCCCATGGCTACCCCTTTGGTCTGAAGGATTCAAAGAAGAAGTTGCTGAGGGTGAGGACTAGTTCTGCCAATCGAATGAGTGTGTTGGTGGAAGAGTATTGATTGGGTTAGTGGGAGAGGAAGAAACAGAGGGCTTGGAGGCCTTCACCATGGCAGATGGATGTGTACAGGGACTGGATGTCCATGCTAGAGATCAGACATTGAAGGCCGGGGAAACAAACATCATGGAGTAAGTGGACGGTGTGGGTGGTGTCTCGAATGCATGTGGGGAGTTAGACCAAGGGGGACAGGACAGTGTCAAGGTATATGGGGATGAGTTCAGTGAGGCAGGACCAGGCTGAGGCGATGGGTCGTCTGGGGCAGTCAGGTTTGTGGATTGTTGGTAAGTGGTAGATACAGATGGCGTGGGTTGAGGAATTATGAGGGTGGTGGCTGTGGTTGGGAGATCCTCTGAGGTGATGAGGTTGTGGATGGTCTGAGAGATAATGGTTTGGTGATGGGAGGTGAGGTTATGGTCGAGGGGGCAGTAGTAGAACGTGTCCATGAGTTGGCACCTGGCTTCAGCGGTGTAGAGGTTGGTGCGCCAAACAATGCACTCCCCATTGTCTACTGGTTCAATAGTGAGGTTGGGGTTGAAGCAGAGCAAGTAGAGGGCTGCACCTTGAGAGGGTGAGAGGTTGGAGTGGGTGAGAGGGATGGACAGGTTGAGGTGATCAATGTCACAGCGGCAGTTGGAGATAAAGAAGTTGAGGGCAAGTAATAGACCAGCACGTGGTGTAGAAGTGGATGGAGTATGATGGAGGTGGGAGAAGGGGTCCTCGGAGAGTGGGTGGGAGTCACAATTGAAAAAGTAAACACAGAGGCGGCAGAAGAAAAATTTGAAGTCGCAGCGCGTATGGAATTTGTTGACCCAGGAGTGTAGTGGGATAAAGGTGAGATCTTTATTGAGGACTGACCATTCATCATCCGTGAGGGGGAGGTCGGAGGAGATGGTAAAAACCCAGTAGGGCTGCGAGCTGGGACCTGGTGTAGAGCTGGAGTTGGGAGTGGATAAGATGGTCAAGAAAGCATATTGCATGCTTGCCTTCATCAGTCAAGTCATAAAGTACAAAAATTGGCATGTCACGTTACAGCTGTGTAGAACTTTAGTTAGGTCACTTTTGGAATATTGCATCCAGTTCTGGTCAACACACTGCCAAATGCATGTGGAGGCTTTGGAAAGGGTACAGGAATGGTTTACCAGGATGTTGCTTGATTTGGAGGGTATTAGTTACGAGGAGAGACTAGACAAAGTCGGCTTGATTGCACTTGAATATCACAGGATGAAGGGCGACTGAAACAAGTTTAAAAAACTGTGAGAGGCAGGGATGGAATGGACATTCGGAGCCTTTTTCCCAAGGTAGGAATATTAATTACTAGGAGACATATGTTTAAGGGAAAAGAAGGAAAGTTTAAAGGAGATATGAGTTTTTTACTCCAGGGTGTGGTAAGTACTTGAAATGTACTGCCAGAGGAAGGAGTGAACACAGTTACAATACCAATGTTTCGGAGGCAGATTGACAGATACATGAGTTTGCAGGGAATATGAGCAGATGGATCTCATAGAGACAAAAGGTGTCATTTGTCAGCTCGGGCATTGTGGGCCAAAGGGCCTGTTCCTGTGCTATAATGTTCTTTGTTCTTTGCCCGCACTCTCTGCCGTCTGCCTGACAGCCATGTCTCCAATCATGCCAACATCTTACCCCTAACACCATGGGCTCTTGTCTTATTTAGCAGCATCTTATGCAACATCTTCTCAAAGACCTTCTGGAAACATAAATAGAGCATGTCCATTGGCTTCCCTTTACCTAACTTACCCATTACCTCCTCAAGCATATCAGCGTGTACTGCTGGCCCTGAAATATGAAAGTGAATTTATTTTGGCAGTGTCATTGGAGGAGAATGGATCAAAATCCATTACTAATGTCCAATCCAGTGAAATATTTTTTCCTGTGGGTCCTGCCTCATCATGGTTTCTGGGCTAGGTACGGTCAGTGCCACGATTGGGGTGGTTTTATTTAGTTCCCTGTAATCAATGGTGAGTCACCAAGTGCCCTCTGCCGCCTTACCTGCCATATTGGAAAGTTATTGATAGACGCTATAGGACTCCTGCTTTAAAAGGTCGCGAATGACTTGGGTCACATCCCCCTCTGCCTGTTTGAGGAAAGTACGTTGCCTTGGTGGCTTTGGGTCCTGTCTGTCTATCACCCTCTATATGACAGCAGTCATGTTTGTGATTGGTGAATGTACTTTTATGAGAATTGCCTGTGCTGCTGGGTCCTCAGTCCTTGGGGAAGATCTAATCCACAATGTCCCCATGGTGTGTAGCTGTCTATCACAATCTCTCTTGGGGTCCCCAACTGATAGGGAATTTGCCAAATTTGTTCATTCCTGATGAAGAGCTTTTACCCGAAACGTCGATTCTCTTGCTCCTTGGATGCTGCCTGACCTGCTGTGCTTTTCCAGCACCACACTCTCGACTCTAATTTCCAGCATCTCAGTCCTCACTTTTGCCAAATTGCCAAATACATCAATTGGTCGAGTTAAAAGATAAATGACCCCTTCTCATAAGGTCCGAGCCTAAAATGTGCTCAGCATCCGGACGGAGATTAACCAGCAATGCTGGGTGATAGGAGGTCTTGTCTCCCAGTTTAAATTCTAAAGGTTCTGTCTCTGCTCCCTCCTGTACGCGCCCAGTGAATCCACTCAGAAGAATTTTCTTACGGGTGCACTACATGTTTCAAAATATCAGGATGGGTTAAGTGTAGTTCTGGACTCACCTCTGTACCAGAGAAACTCAATGGAACAATATTCCACCTCACCATTACTGCTCACTTACTGCGGAGAGTCATGGCTCTGTCATGCTTTGGTGAGTGTATCCAACTGAGGTACAAGGAGCTAAAACAGTGGCATTTCCTCCTGGCTATGTGACCTCCCGCAACCAAATAAACTGCTGCTCATCTTTCAGCTTCTTCCAACAGCATGGAGTGGGATTTTGAGCCTGGCTCCTGTGACAGCACTAATTTCCTGGGGTCCCTGCACTCTCTTGTGAAGTGGCCTGTGTGCCCATAATTGTGGCATTTCCTTACCAGCAGTGCCTGATGCCTGGGACTTCTCTGTTGCTGATCCTGATCTCTCACTAAGAGATAGGCATATGGAGGTGAATGGCTCCGATAATAACTTCCCTTGTTTTGGTCACCCCCTTCATTCCTCCACTTGGCACCAGAGTTTGGGGCTTTTACTGGGTACATTTTCCCTTGCCTCGTTTGAGGTGCTCTGATTCATGAATTTCTTTCCCCTTTGCCCTGCTCCTTATCCCCCAGTGGTCCACAGTGGTTATCTGTGGGATCAGAATTTTCACAGGCTTCCCTCACACCTCAGTGGAATTTGAGACAAGTGGTCGGGTCCAATGTTTTGTAGTGTCAGCGCAGACCCATCTCGGTTACTGAAGACTTCTGTAAACTGTGTCCCAAGCTACCAGGCAAATGCAGTTGGCTGATCTCCCTTCCACTGCCCACACTTAATTAATTCCTCCATAGGGTTTCCCTGATTGCATCCGACAGAAGCGAGATTGCTGTTTCCTCCCACATTTTGAGGATTGGGGAAGGCAGAATGGATCACGGAGCTCAGGCACATTAACATTTATTTTACCTTCTCAACATCATTGAGTCAGTGGAAAACCCTTTGTTGGTGGGTGCTGTTGAAAAACATATGGGGGGAGTCAACTGTGGGCTCAAATACGGGATATTTTTCACTGTCTCTGCCAATTGTGCCACCATGAGCATGTTTGGATGAGTAATTGGATTATTGTTCTGCCTATTCTGATGTGGTCCCAGGGCTGTTGAAGGTTCTCCTCCCTCCGAAACGGGAGGTGGGTGTCCCCACTCCTGACCCCAATTCTAGTTGGGTGTTCTTATGCTCCCTCATGTGGTACCTTCGGGAATTTTCTGTGGACATTGGTAAATGAGGGCATGAGCAGGTTCAAAGTATCCAATGGGCTGTAAACTGCAATCCTCAGGCACCGGCTGGAAGTCAAGGTGCCAGAGCATCAGATCAATACTTCTCCACTACACCACCCTCAGGCTGGTTGTAACTGGCTCCCCCTGAACCTTTGTGACCACTTTGACCTTGGTTTCCACTGTTCTCTATAGCCAATAGGTGCTGGCTTCTGTTTAATTTAGTTTGGCCAATTTTCTGTCAGGCCTGTAATCTTTGGTTGTGGGTTAACTTAGAATATCCAATTTTGGGCCCTGGTTGCTTGGAGTGTGATGACAGGGGGATCCTTATTGCAATTCTGGAAGAGAGAGGAAGTGGAAGAGGTGAGGAGCAAAGAGTGGGAAATGGGCCAGAGACTGGATCAGTGGTGCTGGAAGAATACAGCAATTCAGGCAGCATCCGACGAGCTGCTCTTCGGATGCTGCCTGATTGCTGTGTTTCTTCCAGCACCACTGATCCAGTCTCTGGCCCATTTCCCACTCTTTGCTCCTCACCTCTTCCACTTCCTCTCTCTTCCAGAATTGCAATAAGGATCCCCCTGTCATCACACTCCAAGCAACCAGGGCCCAAAATTGGATTTTCTAAGTTAACCCACAACCAAAGATTACAGGCCTAACAGAAAATTGGCCAAACTAAATTAAACAGAAGCCAGCACCTATTGGCTATAGAGAACAGTGGAAACCAAGGTCAAAGTGGTCACAAAGGTTCAGGGGGAGCCAGTTACAACCAGCCTGAGGGTGGTGTAGTGGAGAAGTATTGATCTGATGCTCTGGCACCTTGACTTCCAGCCGGTGCCTGAGGATTGCAGTTTACAGCCCATTGGATACTTTGAACCTGCTCATGCCCTCATTTACCAATGTCCACAGAAAATTCCCGAAGGTACCACATGAGGGAGCATAAGAACACCCAACTAGAATTGGGGTCAGGAGTGGGGACACCCACCTCCCGTTTCGGAGGGAGGAGAACCTTCAACAGCCCTGGGACCACATCAGAATAGGCAGAACAATAATCCAATTACTCATCCAAACATGCTCATGGTGGCACAATTGGCAGAGACAGTGAAAAATATCCCGTATTTGAGCCCACAGTTGACTCCCCCCATATGTTTTTCAACAGCACCCACCAACAAAGGGTTTTCCACTGACTCAATGATGTTGAGAAGGTAAAATAAATGTTAATGTGCCTGAGCTCCGTGATCCATTCTGCCTTCCCCAATCCTCAAAATGTGGGAGGAAACAGCAATCTCGCTTCTGTCGGATGCAATCAGGGAAACCCTATGGAGGAATTAATTAAGTGTGGGCAGTGAAAGGGAGATCAGCCAACTGCATTTGCCTGGTAGCTTGGGACACAGTTTACAGAAGTCTTCAGTAACCGAGATGGGTCTGCGCTGACACTACAAAACATTGGACCCGACCACTTGTCTCAAATTCCACTGAGGTGTGAGGGAAGCCTGTGAAAATTCTGATCCCACAGATAACCACTGTGGACCACTGGGGGATAAGGAGCAGGGCAAAGGGGAAAGAAATTCATGAATCAGAGCACCTCAAACGAGGCAAGGGAAAATGTACCCAGTAAAAGCCCCAAACTCTGGTGCCAAGTGGAGGAATGAAGGGGGTGACCAAAACAAGGGAAGTTATTATCGGAGCCATTCACCTCCATATGCCTATCTCTTAGTGAGAGATCAGGATCAGCAACAGAGAAGTCCCAGGCATCAGGCACTGCTGGTAAGGAAATGCCACAATTATGGGCACACAGGCCACTTCACAAGAGAGTGCAGGGACCCCAGGAAATTAGTGCTGTCACAGGAGCCAGGCTCAAAATCCCACTCCATGCTGTTGGAAGAAGCTGAAAGATGAGCAGCAGTTTATTTGGTTGCGGGAGGTCACATAGCCAGGAGGAAATGCCACTGTTTTAGCTCCTTGTACCTCAGTTGGATACACTCACCAAAGCATGACAGAGCCATGACTCTCCGCAGTAAGTGAGCAGTAATGGTGAGGTGGAATATTGTTCCATTGAGTTTCTCTGGTACAGAGGTGAGTCCAGAACTACACTTAACCCATCCTGGTATTTTGAAACACGTAGTGCACCCGTAAGAAAATTCTTCTGAGTGGATTCACTGGGCGCGTACAGGAGGGAGCAGAGACAGAACCTTTAGAATTTAAACTGGGAGACAAGACCTCCTATCACCCAGCATTGCTGGTTAATCTCCGTCCGGATGCTGAGCACATTTTAGGCTCGGACCTTATGAGAAGGGGTCATTTATCTTTTAACTCGACCAATTGATGTATTTGGCAATTTGGCAAAAGTGAGGACTGAGATGCTGGAAATTAGAGTCGAGAGTGTGGTGCTGGAAAAGCACAGCAGGTCAGGCAGCATCCAAGGAGCAAGAGAATCGACGTTTCGGGTAAAAGCTCTTCATCAGGAATGAACAAATTTGGCAAATTCCCTATCAGTTGGGGACCCCAAGAGAGATTGTGATAGACAGCTACACACCATGGGGACATTGTGGATTAGATCTTCCCCAAGGACTGAGGACCCAGCAGCACAGGCAATTCTCATAAAAGTACATTCACCAATCACAAACATGACTGCTGTCATATAGAGGGTGATAGACAGACAGGACCCAAAGCCACCAAGGCAACGTACTTTCCTCAAACAGGCAGAGGGGGATGTGACCCAAGTCATTCGCGACCTTTTAAAGCAGGAGTCCTATAGCGTCTATCAATAACTTTCCAATATGGCAGGTAAGGCGGCAGAGGGCACTTGGTGACTCACCATTGATTACAGGGAACTAAATAAAACCACCCCAATCGTGACACTGACCGTACCTAGCCCAGAAACCATGATGAGGCAGGACCCACAGGAAAAAATATTTCACTGGATTGGACATTAGTAATGGATTTTGATCCATTCTCCTCCAATGACACTGCCAAAATAAATTCACTTTCATATTTCAGGGCCAGCAGTACACGCTGATATGCTTGAGGAGGTAATGGGTAAGTTAGGTAAAGGGAAGCCAATGGACATGCTCTATTTATGTTTCCAGAAGGTCTTTGAGAAGATGTTGCATAAGATGCTGCTAAATAAGACAAGAGCCCATGGTGTTAGGGGTAAGATGTTGGCATGATTGGAGACATGGCTGTCAGGCAGACGGCAGAGAGTGCGGGCAAAGAACAAAGAACATTATAGCACAGGAACAGGCCCTTTGGCCCACAATGCCCGAGCTGACAAATGACACCTTTTGTCTCTATGAGATCCATCTGCTCATATTCCCTGCAAACTCATGTATCTGTCAATCTGCCTCCGAAACATTGGTATTGTAACTGTGTTCACTCCTTCCTCTGGCAGTACATTTCAAGTACTTACCACACCCTGGAGTAAAAAACTCATATCTCCTTTAAACTTTCCTTCTTTTCCCTTAAACATATGTCTCCTAGTAATTAATATTCCTACCTTGGGAAAAAGGCTCCGAATGTCCATTCCATCCCTGCCTCTCACAGTTTTTTAAACTTGTTTCAGTCGCCCTTCATCCTGTGATATTCAAGTGCAATCAAGCCGACTTTGTCTAGTCTCTCCTCGTAACTAATACCCTCCAAATCAAGCAACATCCTGGTAAACCATTCCTGTACCCTTTCCAAAGCCTCCACATGCATTTGGCAGTGTGTTGACCAGAACTGGATGCAATATTCCAAAAGTGACCTAACTAAAGTTCTACACAGCTGTAACGTGACATGCCAATTTTTGTACTTTATGACTTGACTGATGAAGGCAAGCATGCAATATGCTTTCTTGACCATCTTATCCACTCCCAACTCCAGCTCTACACCAGGTCCCAGCTCGCAGCCCTACTGGGTTTTTACCATCTCCTCCGACCTCCCCCTCACGGATGATGAATGGTCAGTCCTCAATAAAGATCTCACCTTTATCCCACTACACTCCTGGGTCAACAAATTCCATACGCGCTGCGACTTCAAATTTTTCTTCTGCCGCCTCTGTGTTTACTTTTTCAATTGTGACTCCCACCCACTCTCCGAGGACCCCTTCTCCCACCTCCATCATACTCCATCCACTTCTACACCACGTGCTGGTCTATTACTTGCCCTCAACTTCTTTATCTCCAACTGCCGCTGTGACATTGATCACCTCAACCTGTCCATCCCTCTCACCCACTCCAACCTCTCACCCTCTCAAGGTGCAGCCCTCTACTTGCTCTGCTTCAACCCCAACCTCACTATTGAACCAGTAGACAATGGGGAGTGCATTGTTTGGCGCACCAACCTCTACACCGCTGAAGCCAGGTGCCAACTCATGGACACGTTCTACTACTGCCCCCTCGACCATAACCTCACCTCCCATCACCAAACCATTATCTCTCAGACCATCCACAACCTCATCACCTCAGAGGATCTCCCAACCACAGCCACCACCCTCATAATTCCTCAACCCACGCCATCTGTATCTACCACTTACCAACAATCCACAAACCTGACTGCCCCAGACGACCCATCGCCTCAGCCTGGTCCTGCCTCACTGAACTCATCCCCATATACCTTGACACTGTCCTGTCCCCCTTGGTCTAACTCCCCACATGCATTCGGGACACCACCCACACCGTCCACTTACTCCATGACGTTTGTTTCCCCGGCCTTCAATGTCTGATCTCTAGCATGGACATCCAGTCCCTGTACACATCCATCTGCCATGGTGAAGGCCTCCAAGCCCTCTGTTTCTTCCTCTCCCACTAACCCAATCAATACTCTTCCACCAACACACTCATTCGATTGGCAGAACTAGTCCTCACCCTCAGCAACTTCTTCTTTGAATCCTTCAGACCAAAGGGGTAGCCATGGGCACCTACGTGCA
>NW_025214523.1:0-5065 GCF_004010195.1 Chiloscyllium plagiosum | reverse complement strand
TCAAGACTGTCACACACGCTTTGAAGTGATTTGGAAAATGTAATTGGAAAACCAAGGCTGGTTATGAAAGAGGCACCTCATCTCTCTTTACAGAGCTTCTCCTCTCTGCAACTTGTGCTTCATTTGTTGGTCATGTTGTAGACCCAGATTCACTGTGAAAACAGCTCACATACCTCACCCAACGATAGCTGACAAAATCCTCTGGTCTTCCTGACTGCAACATTCAATAACAGAACATTCATGAAAATAACATCCACTAACTTTCCAATAACAGAATGTGAGAACATCAGAAACTGGGGCACTTCTCAAGCCTGCCTTGTCCTTCAATAAGATAATGACTGATTTGCTCTTGGTCTCAAATCCTCTTTCATACCCAATTATTCATAGCCCTCAACTCTCTGACAGGTGAATATCCATCTACCTCCTCTTCAAATGCTTTCAATCATCTAGCTCCCCGAACACTCTGGAGAAGAGAAATCCTGACATTCAATACCACCTGTTTGAAGAAAACACTTGCTGCTCCTATATCATGGCTTATTGATATGAACAAAAGAGGTTGAGACAAGGGTTCAGGTAAAAATGACTGGCCCTGATATCAAGACAATGGTTGACTTCTGTTGACATCAAGGAGCTTAACAAAACTGGACTTAATAGGAATCAGAGTAAATTCTCCAGTGTATGGAGTCGAACATGGCACAAAGGAAGAGGTTCATCATCTCAGTCCTGGGTCAGCTCTGTGGGACACCATCAGGGTAGCTTCCTCTTCATAAACATCTTCAACTACTTCATCAATTTCTCCGCGCCCCCACCCTCCCCAAAAAAAGATCGGAATGTGGGGATGGTCACTGAAGATTCCACAATGTTCAGAACATTTTGTCCCCCGTCAACTCCTGAACTGGTCTGTGTCCGTGTGCAGCAAGACCCAGACTCCACTGAGACTTGTGCTGTTAAAGTGTCTGTAACATTCATGTAACAGCACTGCCTGACACTGCACATTGCCACAGTAAAACAAGAGTTCATTCAGCACCTCACGCTGGTTTCACAGGAATATGAGGAAGTCACTCAGCCCATTGACACTATCGGAGAAGAACAGGGACAGCCCATTCAGTGCCTCAAGCTTATTACTCAGGAGGAGAATGAGTATAGTGTGATGGACCACACCAGAGCCCCTCGAAAATATTTGAAGGTGGTGGTCGAGACTCTAATGTTTTCTTATTTTAAAGGGAATGTAAAGTGTCTGTTCAAGATGCAATGTGACAGGTCAAACTACTCGGTGTGAAGCAAAACACCATTTATTTAAACACAAAAGATAAAATGAAAACAAAGAAAGAGGAATTTAGAATAAGTTAATTCTATTTGACAAGGCAACAGAATAATAGGTCTTGGAGCTATTACTAATGTTTATGGGATTTTCCAATATAGGAAAATCCCATAAACACAGCCCCTGGCAAAAAGGAATATTCAGACACAGATTACCATAAACATTTCTCCAATCCAGGAATTAAAAACAGCATCAAGAGAAAATTCAGAGAGAGTAGCAGCCAGGTGACATCCACTGAAGCTTCCAACTCTGTAGAGACCCCAATAATTTCTGATATTACTGAGAAACCAAAACCCAGCGATCCTAATCTGTGAGAGCTGGCCACACCCATTCAGGTTGCATTAAAATAAACCTAAGGCCTCCCTAGCTGTTTACTCAAGTAGTCTTAACGAGCCAGCTTGGTAACAATCGATCAATCTCTCTCGTAAAAAGAAACCAGGACAAAATAACCTCTTAAAGCTGCAGCATCATCACATTTGTCAGCACATCGAGCTGTGAAACAGGAACCAGCGGTAACCCAATCAGGCCCTTGGCCCTGTCCAATCAGAGTAGGAAGAAGCCATTCAGCCCCTCGAGTCACTTACACAGGAACAAGATGAGGCCATTTAACCCCTTGAGTCACTTACACAGGAACAGGAGGGGTCATTCAGCCGGTTGAGACACTTACACAGGGAGAGCAGGACGCTATTTAGCCCCTTGAGTCACTTACACAGGGACAGGATGAGGCTATTCAGCCCGTTGAGTCACTTATACAGGAACAGGAGGAGGCCATTCCTCCCTCGACGCACTTACACGGGGGCAGAATGAGGCAATTGATGCTGATTCCTGATGAATGGCTTATGCCCAAAACGTCGATTCTCCTGCTCCTCGGATACTGCCTGACCTGCTGTGCTTTTCCAGCTAACAACTCTCTACTCTGATCTGCAACATCAGCAGTCCTCACTGTCTCCGAATTGATGCTCTAGCATGATGAACAAGTGGAGCCGAGGCTGCATAGACAGACTTCTCAATGTTATTCCTCGTGTCTCCATTGCTCATCATACACATGTGGAACTTTAACACGGTTTTCTAGTGTTGAGGAGGGAAGCCATATGTCTCGTGTGAAGTCTCAAGAAGGCATCTTCCATCTCTGAAAATACAGCCTAGTCTTCTCTATGTAGGGCAGAAGCTGGTGGGAATGGCTACCTGATTCAGAGGAAGGTATTGTGGCTGCTGTTGGGGATTGTGAACAACCTGACGTTCAGTACTGGGTTCAAACACCGCCTGCCCAATAACATGGGGAGAGTTAATTAAGGCATATAAACTATTAGGAAAGTCACGTTAGACTGATGAATGGACTCTCCAAGATCAAATAATGCTGATCTTGCTCATGTTGATCTTGTCTAGTGCACGTCCTGTTCAGTGTAACCTGTATGCCTTATTCTGTCCAAGTCTATTTTCACCCGATGATCTGCCTGGCCATGCTTACTATGATGTGCCTCCACTGCTCAAAAATAAAGTGTTTCACTGTATTCAGGTACACGGAACAATAAATCAAACCAATCAATCCGGGGTCAAGTATGGAATTTCTCACCCTATCAATGCCTCTTTTGGAAATAAGTGATCGCTGCCACTCCTCGTGTTTCAGCATCACCATTTCTTCTTCTCTCACAGCTCTAAAGATTAAACATACAGCTTCTTCACTCTATCCTCATGTTACCATCACCCATGTCTGTGGTAAGGAGATCATTCCTTACAAAGGAGATCAGATCTGTAGAGTGTTCCCCAAATGCTCTCTCAGCAAGGCTTTACAACAGCAGGAAGATGGCTTTAATTATGTACTCGAATCATCTTACAATGAAAGACAGCATACCATTGACTGCACCCATTACTTACACAGGGTTTGATTCGGAGCATTCAACATAGACTTGTGAGTGGGTGATCATGCTTCCCAAATTTGTTAGAGTTCTTTGATGAAGCGACCAAGAAGGTTGACGAGGGCAGAGTGGTAGACGTAGTCTCTATGGATTTCAGTAAGGTCTTTGATAAAGTTCCACATGGCAGGCTACTTTGGAAGGTTCCATCACGTGGAATGCTGGGAGATCTGGCCAATTGGATACACAGTTGACTTGATGGTAGGAAGCAGAGGGTTCAGTGGAAGGATGCTTGTCAGACTGGAGGCTGGGTCCATTGCTGTTTGTTATGTATGATTTGGTTGAGAATGTACAAGGTATGATTAGTAAGTTTGCAGATGACACTAAAATAAGTGGTAGCGTGATCAGTGAGGAAGTTTATCTGAAATTGCAGCAGGACTTTAAGCAGGTGGGGAAGTGGGCTAAAAAATGGCAGATGGAATTTAATATAGATGTGTGAAGAATTGCATTTTGGAAATTCAAATCAGGGTAGGAGTTTCATGGTGAATGGGTGGGCCTTATCGGGTGCATTGGGCAGAGACATCTTGGCGTTCAGGTGCACGGTTCTCTGAGAGTGGAGTCACAGGTAGACAGGGCAGTAAAAAAGGCAACTAGCACACTGGCCTTTGTCAATCAGGACATCGAGTATAGACGTTTGGAAGTTATGTTGCAGTTATACAGGACTTTGGTAAGGCCACACTTGGAGTATTGTGTTCAGCTTTTGTCACCTTGTTATAGGGAGGATGTTATGAAATTAGAAAGAGTGCAGAAGAAATTTACAAGGACGTTGCCAGGAACCAATGGTCTGAGTTTTTGTGAGAGGTTGGACAAGTTAGCATCTTTTCTTTAAAGTGTAGGAGACTGACGGGGGACCTTATAGAGCTGCTTCAGGGGTATGGATATGATGAATGCTCTCAGTATTTTTCCAAGGTTTAGAGAGTTGAGGACTAGAGGGGATCAGTTTATGATAAGAGGAGAAGGAATAAAAGGAAACCTGAGGGGTCACTTCTTTACACAGAGGGATGGTACGTGGATGAGCTACCAGCAGATGTGGTTGAGGGGGGTACATTAACAACATTTCAAAAGCATTTGGATAAATATGTGGATAGGAAAGGACTAGAAGGATATGGGCCAACTGCAGGGAAATGGGGTGAGCATGGATGGACATTTACAAGGCGGAGTCGAATCCCTCTGTTAATTAAACCAAACACCCAGAAAAGCTCGCCTCAGCTCGTAATCTGTTAACATATGAGTGACACAGACCTCCTACATTCCACTATTTTAAAAAAATTAGCAAGTTAGTTTCTTAACTTTAATAGTGAGCACTAAACAACAACTATTCACAAATACAAGCCCCTCTTTTGTTATATAATTACTATCTGACTCCAACTCTGTAAAAATATGTGGTTCCAACAATCAACATATTAAACATTACAATCTCAAGACCACACAATCTCTATCTTCCCCGCTGTGTTCACTCTTCCATCTGCTGATCTCCTGGGTCATTTTTTTTTTACTGCAAGTAGATTTTACATGAACATGTATCTTTGATAGAGAGTGTTTGAGATGGCCAGTTAGCAATCCGACTCTCCGGCAGTTACTCTGCTGTTGGATGGCAGTGGCTTTCCCTCTAGTGTTCAGAATGCTGGGTTTTTATACTCCCCATGATACAATAATTCTCATAATTTGATTGCTTTCCAGATGTCTGCATGATAATATTGAAACTCCATTGGCTTCTGGTATCCTGAGCGTTATTTAAACTCTCTGCTTGTATTTGAATTGATGTTAAAACAGCAACCAAAACTCAGGCATTCAGTTCCCAGCTAATTGTTACATTTGGAACAGTCTGACC
>NW_025214522.1:43932-45333 GCF_004010195.1 Chiloscyllium plagiosum | reverse complement strand
GAAGGGGTCAGGGTGAGGGGTATACAGTGAGTGTTAGCAATCAGGGTGATGGAGTGACTCTGATGGGGACTGGGTGAGAGTGACAGACAGGGTTTAAGGAGGTCAGGATGAAAGTGATGGAGTGCATGTAAGGGGGTCAGCTTGGCAGTTACAGAATGTGTGTGAATCTGTTGGGGTCAGGGTGGTGGAGACAGAGTGAGAGTCAGCGATTGATTAGATTAGATTAGATTAGATTACAGTGTGGAAACAGGCCCTTCGGCCCAACAAGTCCACACCGACGCGCCGAAGCGAAACCCACCCCTACCCCTACATTTACCCCTTACCTAACACTACAGGCAATTTAGTATGGCCAATTCACCTGACCCTGCACATCTTTGGATGGTGGGAGGAAACCGGAGCACCCGGAGGAAACCCACACAGACACGGGGAGAACGTGCAAACTCCACACAGTCAGTCGCCTGAGGCGGGAATTGAACCCGGGTCTCTGGCGCTGTGAGGCAGCAGTGCTAACCACTGTGCCACCGTGCCGCCCATTGAGGGTGAAAGTGACTGAGTAAGTGTAATCAGTGTAGATGACGGTAACAGACTGTGAGAGAGGCGTTCAGGATAATGGTAACGGAGTGAGTGTGAGGGGTCAGAGTGTCGGTGATGGAGAGGGTTTATGGTTGTCAGCGTTAATGTGATGACGTGAGACTGAGGGGTTCAGGGTGACAGAGACCTAGTGAGACTGAGGACGCCAGCGTCATGGTGATGGAGTGAGTGTGATGGCGTCAGGGCAATGGCGATAGAATGAGTGTGAGGTGGTCAGAGTGATGGTGATGGAGAGAGATTGAGGGTGCAAACTTTACTGCGATGGACTGACACTGAAGGGTTCAAGGTGACCGTGATGGACTGAGTGTGAGGGACTCAGTGTGATGGTTAAACGTGATTATAAGGGGGTTATGGTGACAGTGATGGAGTGAGAACAAGGAGGTCAGTGTGACAGTAATGGAGTGAGTGTGAGTGGCTCAGTCTACAGTAATGGAGTGAGCGTGAGGGAGTTAGGGTGACAGTAATGGAGTGAGTGTGAGTGGCTCAGGTTACATTGGTGGAGTGAGTGTAAGGAGAAATTTGTGATGTAACGGACTCAGGGTGATTGTGTAAGGGTAACAGTGACAGAGAGGGTTTCAGTGTGTGCGTGGACCAGTGAAGGTCTGAGTATAAGGCGATAAGTATGACGGGGGTGGAGTGATTGTTAGTTGGTCAAGGCAACGGAGTGAGTGTGAGGGGGTCAGTGTTGCAGTGATCAGATCAGGGTGAGGGCAATGGAGTGAGAGTGAGGCGGGTAAGGGTGATAGAGCCAGAGTGTGTACGAAGGAGTCAGGTTGATGGTGACAGAGTAAGCGTGACAGGGTCAGGCTG
>NW_025214522.1:39874-43717 GCF_004010195.1 Chiloscyllium plagiosum | reverse complement strand
TGATGGAGTGAGATTGAGGTGGTCAGGGTGAGAGTGATGCAATGAGTTTGAGAGTGTCTTGGTGAAAGTGACCGAGTGTGTGTGAGGGATGGATGTTAGGCTGACAGTAACGGAGTGAGTGTGAGGGGATCCCGATGACGAAGTAGTGGGGACTGTGTACTGAGTCGGAAGAGATAGGAGAGGTCTTGAATGAGTACTTTTCTTCAGTATTTACAAATGAGAGGGACCGTATTGTTGAAGTGGAGAGTACAAAACGGACTGGTAAGCTAGAGGAGATACTTGTTAGGAAGATGTGTTGGGCATTTTGAAAAACTTGAGGATGGACAAGTCCCCCGGCTCTGAAGGGATATATCCTAGAATTATGTGGGAAGCAAGAGCGGAAATCACAGAACCGTTGGCAATGATCTTTTCGTCTTCACTGTCAATGGGGGTGGTGCCAGGGGGTTGGAGAGTGGCGAATGTCGTGCCCCTATTCAAAAAAGGGAATAGGGATAACTCAGGGAATTACAGGTCAGTTAGTCTAAGTTCGGGGATAGGCAAAAAAATGGAAAGGGTCCAGCTGGATAGGATTTATGAGTATTTGGAAAGACACTGCTTGATTAGAGACTGCCAGCACGGATTTGTGAGAGGTAGGACTTGCTTTACAAGTCTTATTGAATTCTTTGAGGAGGTGAACAAGCATGCGGATGAGTGTGGAGCAGTGGATGTAGTGTACATGGATTTTAGTAAGGCAATTGATAAGGTTCCCCATGGTAGGCTTATGCGGAAAGTCAGGAGGTTATGGGAAAGTGGGAGGTTTGGCCAGTTGGATAGAGAATTGGCTAACCGGTCGAAGTCAGAGAGTGGTGGTAGATGGTAAATATTCAGCCTGGAGCCCAGTTATAAGTGGAATTCTGCAGGGATCATTTCTGGCTCCTCTGCTGTTTGTAATTTTTATGAATGACTTGGAAGAGGAAGTCGAAGGGTGGGTCAGTAAACTTGCAGACGATACGAAGATTGGTGGAGTTGAGGATAGTGAGGAGGGCTGTTGTCGGCTGCAAAGGGACTTAGATATGATGCAGAGCTGGGCTGAGGAGTGGCAGTTGGAGTTCAACACTGTCAAGTGTGAGGTTGTCCATTTTGGAAGGACAAATAAGAATGCGGAATACAGGGTTAACTGTAGGGTTCGTAATAAGGTGGAGGAGTAGAGGGATCTTGCTGTCTATGTTCATAGATCTTTGCAAGTTGCCAATCAGGTGGATAGAGCTTGTAATAAGGCCTATGGTTTATGAACGTTCATTATCAGAGGGATTGAGTTCAAGAGTCGTGGGGTGATGTTGCAGCTGTATAGGACCTTGGTAAGGCCACATTTGGAGTATTATGCAGTTCTGGTCGCCTCATTTTAGGAAAGATGTGGAAGCTTTGGAGAGGGTGCAGAGAAGATTTACCAGGATGTTGCCGAGAATGGAGAATAGTTCGTATGAGGATAGGTTGAGAGTGCTAGGCTTTTTCTCATTGGAACGGCGAAGAATGAAGAGTGACTTGATAGAGGTTTATAAGATGATCACAGGAATAGATAGAGTAGACAATCAGAGACTTTTTCCCGGGTACAACAGAGTGTTACAAGGGGACATAAATTTAAGGTGAAGGGTGGAAGGTATAGGGGGATGTCAGAGGTAGGTTCTTTACCCAAAGAGTGGTGGGGGCATCGAATGCGCTGCCCGTGGGAGTGGCAGAGTCAGAATCATTGGTGACCTTTAAGCAGCAATTGGATAGGTACATGGGTAGGTGCTAAAGCGAGGACAAATGTTCGACACAACATCGTGGGCCGAAGGGCATGTTCTGTGCTGTATTGTTTTATGTTCTATGTTCTATGTTCTAAGGCGGAGTGGTTATGAGGAAATCGGGTGGATGCAGTGAATGTGATGTGGCAAGGATGACAAAGATGGAATAAGTGCGATACGGCTAGGCTGACGTCAATGGAGTGAGTCTGAGGGGTCAGTTTAATAGTTCCAGAGTGAGTGTGAGGTGGGGTCAGGGTGACAATGACCAAGTGCCTGTGAGTGGGTCGGAGTGACAGTGACAGAGTGAGCGTGAGGTGGCCAGGGTGACATTGACAGAGTGAGTGCGAGAGGTCAGGGTGATAGTTCCGGAGTGAGTGTGAGGATGTTAGGATGACATGACGGAGTGAGTGTGAGGTGGCTAGGTTGACAGCGACGGAATGAGTGTGAGGTGTTCAGGGTGACTTTGGTGGAGTAAGTGTGAGGTGGCCGGAGTTACAGAGATAGAGTGAGAGTGTGTGAGTGGCTAGGGTGACATCGACTGAGTGAGTGTGAGGGCCAGTGTGGTAGTTCCAGAGTGAGTGTGATGGGGTCACGGGGATGGTGAGGGAGGGAGTCTGATAAGGTCAAGTTGATAGTGATGGAATGAGTGTGAGGAGGTCAGGGTAAGGGATGGAGTGAGAGTGAGGGGAACAGTGTGACAGTGATGGAGTGAGTGTGAGTGATTCAAGGTTATGGCGATGGTGTGATTCTAAGGGGGTCAGGGTGACGTTGAGGGAAAGAATGTGAGCGGGTCAGGGTGACTGTGCGAGTATGACGGTGGGCAGGGTAGGGATGATGAAGTGATCAGCGGCGGGACAGGGTGCCGGTGATGGAGTGATTGTGAGGGCGTCAAGGTGATTGACTAAGTGTGAGGGAGCTAGGGTAGGAGTGATGGATTATATGTGATCACGTCAGGGTGAGGGTGATGGAGTGCATGTGAGGTGGGTCAGTGTAATGGTGAGCTAGTGATGTGTGGTGGTCACTGTGACAGTGACAGAGTCAGTGTAATTGGTCAGGGTTGCAGTAATGGAGAAGTGTGGAGGGGGATCAGGGTGACAGAGATAGAGGGAGTGTGAGCGGTTCAGGGTGAAGGTGAATAATTGGGAGTAAGTGGGTCAAGGTTACCTGTGACACAGTGAGTGTGAGGGGGTCAGTGTAACGGTGACACAGTTGAGTGTAGGGGTGTCAGGGTGACGGTGATGGAGTGAGTGTGAGGAAGGAAAGGTGACTGTGACGGTGACAGAGGGTGTGGAGTTCAGGGTGACAGTGACGGAGAGAGTTTGAGGGTACTAGCCTTACTGTGATGGAGTGAGACTGAGGGGTTCTGGGTGAAAGTGATGGCGTGAAACTGAGGGTGTCAGGATGGCAGTGATGGAGTGAGTGTGAGGGGGTCAGTGTGACAGTGACAGAGTGAGCGTGTAGGGATCAGGGTTATGGTGTCAGTGTGAGTGTGAGATCGTCAAGCTGTCAATGGCAGAGTGAGTCTAATGGGGTTAGTGTGACGTTGACAAAGTGAGTGTCGGGTTTTGAGGGTGACAGTGACTGAGTGAGTGTGGACGTGTAGTGTGATGTTAATGGAATTAGTGCGAGGGGACAGGGTGACAGTGAGGGAATGAGTGTGAGGGGACACAGTGACAGTAACTGAGTGAGTATGAGGGGGTCAGGTTGCCTGTGACTTCGTGAGTTTGAGGGTTTCAGAGTGACAGTGACAGATTGAGTGTGAGGGGGTCTGGGTGAGAGTGTCGGGGTATTTATGAGGATGGTCAGTGTGATGGAGTGAGTGTGAGGGCTGCGGGTGATGCTAATACAGGAAGTGTGAGGGTTTCAGGGTGATCCTGGGAGAGTGAGAGTGAAGAAATCAGCGTGACACTGAGGGATTGATTTTGATGGTTCAGTGTGTGAAAGAGTCAGGGTGACGGCGTGAGAGTGAGGGATTCAGATTGACGGTGATGGAGTGAGTGCGATGGGCTTAAGGTGACTGTGATTGCGGGAGTCTGATGGGATCACGGTGACGGGGACAGAGTGAGAGTCAGCAAGTTAG